>NW_026099399.1:0-104153 GCF_024542735.1 Bombus huntii
CTCCAACGGGAAGGAAATGACGGCTATTTTTCGCTAAAATTTTCGAATTCTTCGCGATTTGCGAGATATTTTGATTGTTTCGACGCTTAAACGCTGTGCATTGCATTAGCACTGTGAAATGGAGTTCAATGAGTGCTTAAACGTCGAAATATCTCCAACGGGAAGGAAATGACGGCTATTTTTCGCTAAAATTTTCGAAATCTTCGCGATTTGCGAGATATTTTGATTGTTTCGACGCTTAAATGGTTGTGCATTGCATTAGCACTGTGAAATGGAGTTCAACGAGTGCTTAAACGTCGAAAATATCTCCAACGGGAAGGAAATGACGGCTATTTTTCGCTAAATTTTCGAAATCTTCGCGATTTGCGAGATGTTTTGATTGTTTCGACGCTTAAACGCTGTGCATTGCATTAGCACTGTGAAATGGAGTTCAACGAGTGCTTAAACGTCGAAATATCTCCAACGGGAAGGAAATGACGGCTATTTTTCGCTAAAATTTTCGAAATCTTCGCGATTTGCGAGATATTTTGATTGTTTCGACGCTTAAATGGTTGTGCATTGCATTAGCACTGTGAAATGGAGTTCAACGAGTGCTTAAACGTCGAAATATCTCCAACGGAAGGAAATGACGGCTATTTTTCGCTAAAATTTTCGAAATCTTCGCGATTTGCGAGATATTTTGATTGTTTCGACGCTTAAACGCTGTGCATTGCATTAGCACTGTGAAATGGAGTTCAACGAGTGCTTAAACGTCGAAATATCTCCAACGGGAAGGAAATGACGGCTATTTTTCGCTAAAATTTTCGAAATCTTCGCGATTTGCGAGATATTTTGATTGTTTCGACGCTTAAATGGTTGTGCATTGCATTAGCCACTGTGAAATGGAGTTCAACGAGTGCTTAAACGTCGAAATATCTCCAACGGGAAGGAAATGACGGCTATTTTTCGCTAAAATTTTCGAAATCTTCGCGATTTGCGAGATATTTTGATTGTTTCGACGCTTAAATGGTTGTGCATTGCATTAGCACTGTGAAATGGAGTTCAACGAGTGCTTAAACGTCGAAATATCTCCAACGGGAAGGAAATGACGGCTATTTTTCGCTAAAATTTTCGAAATCTTCGCGATTTGCGAGATATTTTGATTGTTTCGACGCTTAAATGGTTGTGCATTGCATTAGCACTGTGAAATGGAGTTCAACGAGTGCTTAAACGTCGAAATATCTCCAACGGGAAGGAAATGACGGCTATTTTTCGCTAAAATTTTCGAAATCTTCGCGATTTGCGAGATATTTTGATTGTTTCGACGCTTAAATGGTTGTGCATTGCATTAGCACTGTGAAATGGAGTTCAACGAGTGCTTAAACGTCGAAATATCTCCAACGGGAAGGAAATGACGGCTATTTTTCGCTAAAATTTTCGAATTCTTCGCGATTTGCGAGATATTTTGATTGTTTCGACGCTTAAATGGTTGTGCATTGCATTAGCACTGTGAAATGGAGTTCAACGAGTGCTTAAACGTCGAAATATCTCCAACGGAAGGAAATGACGGCTATTTTTCATCAAAATTTTCAAAATCTTCGCGATTTGCGAGATATTTTGATTGTTTCGACGCTTAAACGCTGTGCATTGCATTAGCACTGTGAAATGGAGTTCAACGAGTGCTTAAACGTCGAAATATCTCCAACGGGAACGAAATGACGGCTATTTTTCGCTAAAATTATCGAAATCTTCGCGATTTGCGAGATATTTTGATTGTTTCGACGCTTAAACGCTGTGCATTGCATTAGCACTGTGAAATGGAGTTCAACGAGTGTTTAAACGTCGAAATATCTCCAACGGGAAGGAAATGACGGCTATTTTCACTAAAATTTTCGAAATATTCGCGATTTGCGAGATATTTTGATTGTTTCGACGCTTAAAACGTTTGTGCATTGCATTAGCACTGTGAAATGGAGTTCAACGAGTGCTTAAACGTCGAAATATCTCCAACGGGAACGAAATGACGGCTATTTTTCGCTAAATTTTTCGAAATCTTCGCGATTTGCGAGATATTTTGTTTGTTTCGACGCTTAAATGGTTGTGCATTGCATTAGCACTGTGAAATGGAGTTCAACGAGTGCTTAAACGTCGAAATATCTCCAACGGGAACGAAATGACGGCTATTTTTCGCTAAAATTTTCGAAATCTTCGCGATTTGCGAGATATTTTGATTGTTTCGACGCTTAAACGCTGTGCATTGCATTAGCACTGTGAAATGGAGTTCAACGAGTGTTTAAACGTCGAAATATCTCCAACGGGAAGGAAATGACGGCTATTTTTCTTCAAAATTTTCGAAACCTTCGCGATTTGCGAGATATTTTGATTGTTACGACGCTTAAACGCTGTGCATTGCATTAGCACTGTGAAATGGAGTTCAACGAGTGCTTAAACGTCGAAATATCTCCAACGGGAAGGAAATGACGGCTATTTTTCACTAAAATTTTCGAAATATTCGCGATTTGCGAGATATTTTGATTGTTTCGACGCTTAAATGGTTGTGCATTGCATTAGCACTGTGAAATGGAGTTCAACGAGTGCTTAAACGTCGAAATATCTCCAACGGGAAGGAAATGACGGCTATTTTTCATCAAAATTTTCGAAATCTTCGCGATTTGCGAGATATTTTGATTGTTTCGACGCTTAAACGCTGTGCATTGCATTAGCACTGTGAAATGGAGTTCAACGAGTGCTTAAACGTCGAAATATCTCCAACGCGAAGGAAATGACGGCTATTTTTCGCTAAAATTTTCGAAATCTTCGCGATTTGCGAGATATTTTGATTGTTTCGACGCTTAAATGGTTGTGCATTGCATTAGCACTGTGAAATGGAGTTCAACGAGTGCTTAAACGTCGAAATATCTCCAACGGGAAGGAAATGACGGCTATTTTTCGCTAAAATTTTCGAAATCTTCTCGATTTGCGAGATATTTTGATTGTTTCGACGCTTAAATGGTTGTGCATTGCATTAGCACTGTGAAATGGAGTTCAACGAGTGCTTAAACGTCGAAATATCTCCAACGGGAAGGAAATGACGGCTATTTTTCGCTAAAATTTTCGAAATCTTCTCGATTTGCGAGATATTTTGATTGTTTCGACGCTTAAATGGTTGTGCATTGCATTAGCACTGTGAAATGGAGTTCAACGAGTGCTTAAACGTCGAAATATCTCCAACGGGAAGGAAATGACGGCTATTTTTCGCTAAAATTTTCGAAATCTTCGCGATTTGCGAGATATTTTGATAGTTTCGACGCTTAAATGGTTGTGCATTGCATTAGCACTGTGAAATGGAGTTCAACGAGTGCTTAAACGTCGAAATATCTCCAACGGGAAGGAAATGACGGCTATTTTTTCGCTAAAATTTTCGAAATCTTCGCGATTTGCGAGATATTTTGATTGTTTCGACGCTTAAATGGTTGTGCATTGCATTAGCACTGTGAAATGGAGTTCAACGAGTGCTTAAACGTCGAAATATCTCCAACGGGAAGGAAATGACGGCTATTTTTCGCTAAAATTTTCGAAATCTTCGCGATTTGCGAGATATTTTGATGGTTTCGACGCTTAAATGGTTGTGCATTGCATTAGCACTGTGAAATGGAGTTCAACGAGTGCTTAAACGTCGAAATATCTCCAACGGGAAGGAAATGACGGCTATTTTTCATCAAAATTTTCGAAACCTTCGCGATTTGCGAGATATTTTGAATGTTTCGACGCTTAAATGGTTGTGCATTGCATTAGCACTGTGAAATGGAGTTCAACGAGTGCTTAAACGTCGAAATATCTCCAACGGGAAGGAAATCACGGCTATTTTTCACTAAAATATTCGAAATATTCGCGATTTGCGAGATATTTTGATGGTTTCGACGCTTAAATGGTTGTGCATTGCATTAGCACTGTGAAATGGAGTTCAACGAGTGCTTAAACGTCGAAATATCTCCAACGGGAAGGAAATGACGGCTATTTTTCATCAAAATTTTCGAAACCTTCGCGATTTGCGAGATATTTTGAATGTTTCGACGCTTAAATGGTTGTGCATTGCATTAGCACTGTGAAATGGAGTTCAACGAGTGCTTAAACGTCGAAATATCTCCAACGGGAAGGAAATGACGGCTATTTTTCATCAAAATTTTCGAAACCTTCGCGATTTGCGAGATATTTTGATTGTTTCGACGCTTAAACGCTGTGCATTGCATTAGCACTGTGAAATGGAGTTCAACGAGTGCTTAAACGTCGAAATATCTCCAACGGGAAGGAAATGACGGCTATTTTTCACTAAAATTTTCGAAATCTTCGCGATTTGCGAGATATTTTGATTGTTTCGACGCTTAAATGGTTGTGCATTGCATTAGCACTGTGAAATGGAGTTCAACGAGTGCTTAAACGTCGAAATATCTCCAACGGGAAGGAAATGACGGCTATTTTTCGCTAAAATTTTCGAAATCTTCGCGATTTGCGAGATATTTTGATTGTTTCGACGCTTAAATGGTTGTGCATTGCATTAGCACTGTGAAATGGAGTTCAACGAGTGCTTAAACGTCGAAATATCTCCAACGGGAAGGAAATGACGGCTATTTTTCGCTAAAATTTTCGAAATCTTCGCGATTTGCGAGATATTTTGATTGTTTCGACGCTTAAATGGTTGTGCATTGCATTAGCACTGTGAAATGGAGTTCAACGAGTGCTTAAACGTCGAAATATCTCCAACGGGAAGGAAATGACGCCTATTTTTCATCAAAATTTTCGAAACCTTCGCGATTTGCGAGATATTTTGAATGTTTCGACGCTTAAATGGTTGTGCATTGCATTAGCACTGTGAAATGGAGTTCAACGAGTGCTTAAACGTCGAAATATCTCCAACGGGAAGGAAATGACGGCTATTTTTCGCTAAAATTTTCGAAATCTTCGCGATTTGCGAGATATTTTGATTGTTTCGACGCTTAAATGGTTGTGCATTGCATTAGCACTGTGAAATGGAGTTCAACGAGTGCTTAAACGTCGAAATATCTCCAACCGGAAGGAAATGACGGCTATTTTTCGCTAAAATTTTCGAAATCTTCGCGATTTGCGAGATGTTTTGATTGTTTCGACGCTTAAACGCTGTGCATTGCATTAGCACTGTGAAATGGAGTTCAACGAGTGCTTAAACGTCGAAATATCTCCAACGGGAAGGAAATGACGGCTATTTTTCGCTAAAATTTTCGAAATCTTCGCGATTTGCGAGATATTTTGATTGTTTCGACGCTTAAATGGTTGTGCATTGCATTAGCACTGTGAAATGGAGTTCAACGAGTGCTTAAACGTCGAAATATCTCCAACGGGAGGGAAATGACGGCTATTTTTCGCTAAAATTTTCGAAATCTTCGCGATTTGCGAGATATTTTGATTGTTTCGACGCTTAAATGGTTGTGCATTGCATTAGCACTGTGAAATGGAGTTCAACGAGTGCTTAAACGTCGAAATATCTCCAACGGGAAGGAAATGACGGCTATTTTTCGCTAAAATTTTCGAAATCTTCGCGATTTGCGAGATATTTTGATTGTTTCGACGCTTAAACGCTGTGCATTGCATTAGCACTGTGAAATGGAGTTCAACGAGTGCTTAAACGTCGAAATATCTCCAACGGGAAGGAAATGACGGCTATTTTTCGCTAAAATTTTCGAAATCTTCGCGATTTGCGAGATATTTTGATTGTTTCGACGCTTAAATGGTTGTGCATTGCATTAGCACTGTGAAATGGAGTTCAACGAGTGCTTAAACGTCGAAATATCTCCAACGGGAAGGAAATGACGGCTATTTTTCGCTAAAATTTTCGAAATCTTCGCGATTTGCGAGATATTTTGATTGTTTCGACGCTTAAACGCTGTGCATTGCATTAGCACTGTGAAATGGAGTTCAACGAGTGCTTAAACGTCGAAATATCTCCAACGGGAAGGAAATGACGGCTATTTTTCGCTAAAATTTTCGAAATCTTCGCGATTTGCGAGATATTTTGATTGTTTCGACGCTTAAATGGTTGTGCATTGCATTAGCACTGTGAAATCGAGTTCAACGAGTGCTTAAACGTCGAAATATCTCCAACGGGAAGGAAATGACGGCTATTTTTCGCTAAAATTTTCGAAATCTTCGCGATTTGCGAGATATTTTGATTGTTTCGACGCTTAAATGGTTGTGCATTGCATTAGCACTGTGAAATGGAGTTCAACGAGTGCTTAAACGTCGAAATATCTCCAACGGGAAGGAAATGACGGCTATTTTTCGCTAAAATTTTCGAAATCTTCGCGATTTGCGAGATATTTTGATTGTTTCGACGCTTAAATGGTTGTGCATTGCATTAGCACTGTGAAATGGAGTTCAACGAGTGCTTAAACGTCGAAATATCTCCAACGGGAAGGAAATGACGGCTATTTTTCGCTAAAATTTTCGAAATCTACGCGATTTGCGAGATATTTTGATTGTTTCGAAGCTTAAGTGGTTGTGCATTGCATTAGCACTGTGAAATGGAGTTCAACGAGTGCTTAAACGTCGAAATATCTCCAACGGGAAGGAAATGACGGCTATTTTTCGCTAAAATTTTCGAAATCTTCGCGATTTGCGAGATATTTTGATTGTTTCGACGCTTAAATGGTTGTGCATTGCATTAGCACTGTGAAATCGAGTTCAACGAGTGCTTAAACGTCGAAATATCTCCAACGGGAAGGAAATGACGGCTATTTTTCATCAAAATTTTCAAAATCTTCGCGATTTGCGAGATATTTTGATTGTTTCGACGCTTAAACGCTGTGCATTGCATTAGCACTGTGAAATGGAGTTCAACGAGTGCTTAAACGTCGAAATATCTCCAACGGGAACGAAATGACGGCTATTTTTCGCTAAAATTATCGAAATCTTCGCGATTTGCGAGATATTTTGATTGTTTCGACGCTTAAACGCTGTGCATTGCATTAGCACTGTGAAATGGAGTTCAACGAGTGTTTAAACGTCGAAATATCTCCAACGGGAAGGAAATGACGGCTATTTTTCACTAAAATTTTCGAAATATTCGCGATTTGCGAGATATTTTGATTGTTTCGACGCTTAAACGTTTGTGCATTGCATTAGCACTGTGAAATGGAGTTCAACGAGTGCTTAAACGTCGAAATATCTCCAACGGGAACGAAATGACGGCTATTTTTCGCTAAATTTTTCGAAATCTTCGCGATTTGCGAGATATTTTGATTGTTTCGACGCTTAAACGCTGTGCATTGCATTAGCACTGTGAAATGGAGTTCAACGAGTGCTTAAACGTCGAAATATCTCCAACGGGAACGAAATGACGGCTATTTTTCGCTAAAATTTTCGAAATCTTCGCGATTTGCGAGATATTTTGATTGTTTCGACGCTTAAATGGTTGTGCGTTGCATTAGCACTGTGAAATGGAGTTCAACGAGTGCTTAAACGTCGAAATATCTCCAACGGGAAGGAAATGACGCCTATTTTTCATCAAAATTTTCGAAACCTTCGCGATTTGCGAGATATTTTGAATGTTTCGACGCTTAAATGGTTGTGCATTGCATTAGCACTGTGAAATGGTGTTCAACGAGTGCTTAAACGTCGAAATATCTCCAACGGGAAGGAAATGACGGCTATTTTTCGCTAAAATTTTCGAAATCTTCGCGATTTGCGAGATATTTTGATTGTTTCGACGCTTAAATGGTTGTGCATTGCATTAGCACTGTGAAATGGAGTTCAACGAGTGCTTAAACGTCGAAATATCTCCAACGGGAAGGAAATGACGGCTATTTTTCGCTAAAATTTTCGAAATCTTCGCGATTTGCGAGATATTTTGATTGTTTCGACGCTTAAATGGTTGTGCATTGCATTAGCACTGTGAAATGGAGTTCAACGAGTGCTTAAACGTCGAAATATCTCCAACGGGAAGGAAATGACGCCTATTTTTCATCAAAATTTTCGAAACCTTCGCGATTTGCGAGATATTTTGAATGTTTCGACGCTTAAATGGTTGTGCATTGCATTAGCACTGTGAAATGGAGTTCAACGAGTGCTTAAACGTCGAAATATCTCCAACGGGAAGGAAATGACGGCTATTTTTCGCTAAAATTTTCGAAATCTTCGCGATTTGCGAGATATTTTGATTGTTTCGACGCTTAAATGGTTGTGCATTGCATTAGCACTGTGAAATGGAGTTCAACGAGTGCTTAAACGTCGAAATATCTCCAACGGGAAGGAAATGACGGCTATTTTTCATCAAACTTTTCGAAATCTTCGCGATTTGCGAGATATTTTGATTGTTTCGACGCTTAAGCGCTGTGCATTGCATTAGCACTGTGAAATGGAGTTCAAGGAGTGCTTAAACGTCGAAATATCTCCAACGGGAAGGAAATGACGGCTATTTTTCGCTAAAATTTTCGAAATCTTCGCGATTTGCGAGATATTTTGATTGTTTCGACGCTTAAATGGTTGTGCATTGCATTAGCACTGTGAAATGGAGTTCAACGAGTGCTTAAACGTCGAAATATCTCCAACGGGAAGGAAATGACGGCTATTTTTCGCTAAAATTTTCGAAATCTTCGCGATTTGCGAGATATTTTGATTGTTTCGACGCTTAAATGGTTGTGCATTGCATTAGCACTGTGAAATGGAGTTCAACGAGTGCTTAAACGTCGAAATATCTCCAACGGGAAGGAAATGACGGCTATTTTTCATCAAAATTTTCGAAATCTTCGCGATTTGCGAGATATTTTGATTGTTTCGACGCTTAAACGCTGTGCATTGCATTAGCACTGTGAAATGGAGTTCAACGAGTGCTTAAACGTCGAAATATCTCCAACGGGAAGGAAATGACGGCTATTTTTCCTCAAAATTTTCGAAATCTTCGCGATTTGCGAGATATTTTGATTGTTTCGACGCTTAAGCGCTGTGCATTGCATTAGCACTGTGAAATGGAGTTCAAGGAGTGCTTAAACGTCGAAATATCTCCAACGGGAAGGAAATGACGGCTATTTTTCGCTAAAATTTTCGAAATCTTCGCGATTTGCGAGATATTTTGATTGTTTCGACGCTTAAATGGTTCTGCATTGCATTAGCACTGTGAAATGGAGTTCAACGAGTGCTTAAACGTCGAAATATCTCCAACGGGAAGGAAATGACGGCTATTTTTCGCTAAAATTTTCGAAATCTTCGCGATTTGCGAGATATTTTGATAGTTTCGACGCTTAAATGGTTGTGCATTGCATTAGCACTGTGAAATGGAGTTCAACGAGTGCTTAAACGTCGAAATATCTCCAACGGGAAGGAAATGACGGCTATTTTTCGCTAAAATTTTCGAAATCTTCGCGATTTGCGAGATATTTTGATTGTTTCGACGCTTAAATGGTTGTGCATTGCATTAGCACTGTGAAATGGAGTTCAACGAGTGCTTAAACGTCGAAATATCTCCAACGCGAAGGAAATGACGGCTATTTTTCGCTAAAATTTTCGAAATCTTCGCGATTTGCGAGATATTTTGATTGTTTCGACGCTTAAATGGTAGTGCATTGCATTAGCACTGTGAAATGGAGTTCAACGAGTGCTTAAACGTCGAAATATCTCCAACGGGAAGGAAATGACGGCTATTTTTCATCAAAATTTTCGAAATATTCGCGATTTGCGAGATATTTTGATTGTTTCGACGCTTAAATGGTTGTGCATTGCATTAGCACTGTGGAATGGAGTTCAACGAGTGCTTAAACGTCGAAATATCTCCAACGGGAAGGAAATGACGGCTATTTTTCCTCAAAATTTTCGAAATCTTCGCGATTTGCGAGATATTTTGATTGTTTCGACGCTTAAACGCTGTGCATTGCATTAGCACTGTGAAATGGAGTTCAATGAGTGCTTAAACGTCGAAATATCTCCAACGGGAAGGAAATGACGGCTATTTTTCGCTAAAATTTTCGAAATCTTCGCGATTTGCGAGATATTTTGTTTGTTTCGACGCTTAAATGGTTGTGCATTGCATTAGCACTGTGAAATGGAGTTCAACGAGTGCTTAAACGTCGAAATATCTCCAACGGGAAGGAAATGACGGCTGTTTTTCGCTAAAATTTTCGAAATCTTCGCGATTTGCGAGATATTTTGATTGTTTCGACGCTTAAATGGTTGTGCATTGCATTAGCACTGCGAAATGGAGTTCAACGAGTGCTTAAACGTCGAAATATCTCCAACGGGAAGGAAATGACGGCTATTTTTCATCAAACTTTTCGAAATCTTCGCGATTTGCGAGATATTTTGATTGTTTCGACGCTTAAACGCTGTGCATTGCATTAGCACTGTGAAATGGAGTTCAACGAGTGCTTAAACGTCGAAATATCTCCAACGGGAAGGAAATGACGGCTATTTTTCGCTAAAATTTTCGAAATCATCGCGATTTGCGAGATATTTTGATTGTTTCGACGCTTAAATGGTTGTGCATTGCATTAGCACTGTGAAATGGAGTTCAACGAGTGCTTAAACGTCGAAATATCTCCAACGGGAAGGAAATGACGTCTATTTTTCCTCAAAATTTTCGAAATCTTCGCGACTTGCGAGATATTTTGATTGTTTCGACGCTTAAACGCTGTGCATTGCATTAGCACTGTGAAATGGAGTTCAACGAGTGCTTAAACGTCGAAATATCTCCAACGGGAAGGAAATGACGGCTATTTTTCGCTAAAATTTTCGAAATCTTCGCGATTTGCGAGATATTTTGATTGTTTCGACGCTTAAATGGTTGTGCATTGCATTAGCACTGTGAAATGGAGTTCAACGAGTGCTTAAACGTCGAAATATCTCCAACGGGAAGGAAATGACGGCTATTTTTCGCTAAAATTTTCGAAATCTTCGCGATTTGCGAGATATTTTGATTGTTTCGACGCTTAAACGCTGTGCATTGCATTAGCACTGTGAAATGGTGTTCAACGAGTGCTTAAACGTCGAAATATCTCCAACGGGAAGGAAATGACGGCTATTTTTCACTAAAATTTTCGAAATATTCGCGATTTGCGAGATATTTTGATTGTTTCGACGCTTAAATGGTTGTGCATTGCATTAGCACTGTGGAATGGAGTTCAACGAGTGCTTAAACGTCGAAATATCTCCAACGGGAAGGAAATGACGGCTATTTTTCCTCAAAATTTTCGAAATCTTCGCGATTTGCGAGATATTTTGATTGTTTCGACGCTTAAACGCTGTGCATTGCATTAGCACTGTGAAATGGAGTTCAAGGAGTGCTTAAACGTCGAAATATCTCCAACGGGAAGGAAATGACGGCTATTTTTCGCTAAAATTTTCGAAATCTTCGCGATTTGCGAGATATTTTGATTGTTTCGACGCTTAAATGGTTCTGCATTGCATTAGCACTGTGAAATGGAGTTCAACGAGTGCTTAAACGTCGAAATATCTCCAACGGGAAGGAAATGACGGCTATTTTTCGCTAAAATTTTCGAAATCTTCGCGATTTGCGAGATATTTTGATAGTTTCGACGCTTAAATGGTTGTGCATTGCATTAGCACTGTGAAATGGAGTTCAACGAGTGCTTAAACGTCGAAATATCTCCAACGGGAAGGAAATGACGGCTATTTTTCGCTAAAATTTTCGAAATCTTCGCGATTTGCGAGATATTTTGATTGTTTCGACGCTTAAATGGTTGTGCATTGCATTAGCACTGTGGAATGGAGTTCAACGAGTGCTTAAACGTCGAAATGTCTCCAACGGGAAGGAAATGACGGCTATTTTTCCTCAAAATTTTCGAAATCTTCGCGATTTGCGAGATATTTTGATTGTTTCGACGCTTAAACGCTGTGCATTGCATTAGCACTGTGAAATGGAGTTCAACGAGTGCTTAAACGTCGAAATATCTCCAACGGGAAGGAAATGACGGCTATTTTTCGCTAAAATTTTCGAAATCTTCGCGATTTGCGAGATATTTTGTTTGTTTCGACGCTTAAATGGTTGTGCATTGCATTAGCACTGTGAAATGGAGTTCAACGAGTGCTTAAACGTCGAAATATCTCCAACGGGAAGGAAATGACGGCTGTTTTTCATCAAAATTTTCAAAATCTTCGCGATTTGCGAGATATTTTGATTGTTTCGACGCTTAAACGCTGTGCATTGCATTAGCACTGTGAAATGGAGTTCAACGAGTGCTTAAACGTCGAAATATCTCCAACGGGAACGAAATGACGGCTATTTTTCGCTAAAATTTTCGAAATCTTCGCGATTTGCGAGATATTTTGATTGTTTCGACGCTTAAATGGTTGTGCGTTGCATTAGCACTGTGAAATGGAGTTCAACGAGTGCTTAAACGTCGAAATATCTCCAACGGGAAGGAAATGACGCCTATTTTTCATCAAAATTTTCGAAACCTTCGCGATTTGCGAGATATTTTGAATGTTTCGACGCTTAAATGGTTGTGCATTGCATTAGCACTGTGAAATGGTGTTCAACGAGTGCTTAAACGTCGAAATATCTCCAACGGGAAGGAAATGACGGCTATTTTTCGCTAAAATTTTCGAAATCTTCGCGATTTGCGAGATATTTTGATTGTTTCGACGCTTAAATGGTTGTGCATTGCATTAGCACTGTGAAATGGAGTTCAACGAGTGCTTAAACGTCGAAATATCTCCAACGGGAAGGAAATGACGGCTATTTTTCATCAAAATTTTCGAAATCTTCGCGATTTGCGAGATATTTTGATTGTTTCGACGCTTAAACGCTGTGCATTGCATTAGCACTGTGAAATGGAGTTCAACGAGTGCTTAAACGTCGAAATATCTCCAACGGGAAGGAAATGACGGCTATTTTTCGCTAAAATTTTCGAAATCATCGCGATTTGCGAGATATTTTGATTGTTTCGACGCTTAAATGGTTGTGCATTGCATTAGCACTGTGAAATGGAGTTCAACGAGTGCTTAAACGTCGAAATATCTCCAACGGGAAGGAAATGACTTCTATTTTTCGCTAAAATTTTCGAAATCTTCGCGATTTGCGAGATATTTTGATTGTTTCGACGCTTAAATGGTTGTGCATTGCATTAGCACTGTGAAATGGAGTTCAACGAGTGCTTAAACGTCGAAATATCTCCAACGGGAAGGAAATGACGGCTATTTTTCTTCAAACTTTTCGAAATCTTCGCGATTTGCGAGATATTTTGATTGTTTCGACGCTTAAACGCTGTGCATTGCATTAGCACTGTGAAATGGAGTTCAACGAGTGCTTAAACGTCGAAATATCTCCAACGGGAAGGAAATGACGGCTGTTTTTCGCTAAAATTTTCGAAATCTTCGCGATTTGCGAGATATTTTGATTGTTTCGACGCTTAAATGGTTGTGCATTGCATTAGCACTGCGAAATGGAGTTCAACGAGTGCTTAAACGTCGAAATATCTCCAACGGGAAGGAAATGACGGCTATTTTTCATCAAACTTTTCGAAATCTTCGCGATTTGCGAGATATTTTGATTGTTTCGACGCTTAAACGCTGTGCATTGCATTAGCACTGTGAAATGGAGTTCAACGAGTGCTTAAACGTCGAAATATCTCCAACGGGAAGGAAATGACGGCTATTTTTCGCTAAAATTTTCGAAATCTTCGCGATTTGCGAGATATTTTGATTGTTTCGACGCTTAAACGCTGTGCATTGCATTAGCACTGTGAAATGGTGTTCAACGAGTGCTTAAACGTCGAAATATCTCCAACGGGAAGGAAATGACGGCTATTTTTCACTAAAATTTTCGAAATATTCGCGATTTGCGAGATATTTTGATTGTTTCGACGCTTAAATGGTTGTGCATTGCATTAGCACTGTGGAATGGAGTTCAACGAGTGCTTAAACGTCGAAATATCTCCAACGGGAAGGAAATGACGGCTATTTTTCCTCAAAATTTTCGAAATCTTCGCGATTTGCGAGATATTTTGATTGTTTCGACGCTTAAACGCTGTGCATTGCATTAGCACTGTGAAATGGAGTTCAAGGAGTGCTTAAACGTCGAAATATCTCCAACGGGAAGGAAATGACGGCTATTTTTCGCTAAAATTTTCGAAATCTTCGCGATTTGCGAGATATTTTGATTGTTTCGACGCTTAAATGGTTCTGCATTGCATTAGCACTGTGAAATGGAGTTCAACGAGTGCTTAAACGTCGAAATATCTCCAACGGGAAGGAAATGACGGCTATTTTTCGCTAAAATTTTCGAAATCTTCGCGATTTGCGAGATATTTTGATAGTTTCGACGCTTAAATGGTTGTGCATTGCATTAGCACTGTGAAATGGAGTTCAACGAGTGCTTAAACGTCGAAATATCTCCAACGGGAAGGAAATGACGGCTATTTTTCGCTAAAATTTTCGAAATCTTCGCGATTTGCGAGATATTTTGATTGTTTCGACGCTTAAATGGTTGTGCATTGCATTAGCACTGTGGAATGGAGTTCAACGAGTGCTTAAACGTCGAAATGTCTCCAACGGGAAGGAAATGACGGCTATTTTTCCTCAAAATTTTCGAAATCTTCGCGATTTGCGAGATATTTTGATTGTTTCGACGCTTAAACGCTGTGCATTGCATTAGCACTGTGAAATGGAGTTCAACGAGTGCTTAAACGTCGAAATATCTCCAACGGGAAGGAAATGACGGCTATTTTTCGCTAAAATTTTCGAAATCTTCGCGATTTGCGAGATATTTTGTTTGTTTCGACGCTTAAATGGTTGTGCATTGCATTAGCACTGTGAAATGGAGTTCAACGAGTGCTTAAACGTCGAAATATCTCCAACGGGAAGGAAATGACGGCTGTTTTTCATCAAAATTTTCAAAATCTTCGCGATTTGCGAGATATTTTGATTGTTTCGACGCTTAAACGCTGTGCATTGCATTAGCACTGTGAAATGGAGTTCAACGAGTGCTTAAACGTCGAAATATCTCCAACGGGAACGAAATGACGGCTATTTTTCGCTAAAATTTTCGAAATCTTCGCGATTTGCGAGATATTTTGATTGTTTCGACGCTTAAATGGTTGTGCGTTGCATTAGCACTGTGAAATGGAGTTCAACGAGTGCTTAAACGTCGAAATATCTCCAACGGGAAGGAAATGACGCCTATTTTTCATCAAAATTTTCGAAACCTTCGCGATTTGCGAGATATTTTGAATGTTTCGACGCTTAAATGGTTGTGCATTGCATTAGCACTGTGAAATGGTGTTCAACGAGTGCTTAAACGTCGAAATATCTCCAACGGGAAGGAAATGACGGCTATTTTTCGCTAAAATTTTCGAAATCTTCGCGATTTGCGAGATATTTTGATTGTTTCGACGCTTAAATGGTTGTGCATTGCATTAGCACTGTGAAATGGAGTTCAACGAGTGCTTAAACGTCGAAATATCTCCAACGGGAAGGAAATGACGGCTATTTTTCATCAAAATTTTCGAAATCTTCGCGATTTGCGAGATATTTTGATTGTTTCGACGCTTAAACGCTGTGCATTGCATTAGCACTGTGAAATGGAGTTCAACGAGTGCTTAAACGTCGAAATATCTCCAACGGGAAGGAAATGACGGCTATTTTTCGCTAAAATTTTCGAAATCATCGCGATTTGCGAGATATTTTGATTGTTTCGACGCTTAAATGGTTGTGCATTGCATTAGCACTGTGAAATGGAGTTCAACGAGTGCTTAAACGTCGAAATATCTCCAACGGGAAGGAAATGACTTCTATTTTTCGCTAAAATTTTCGAAATCTTCGCGATTTGCGAGATATTTTGATTGTTTCGACGCTTAAATGGTTGTGCATTGCATTAGCACTGTGAAATGGAGTTCAACGAGTGCTTAAACGTCGAAATATCTCCAACGGGAAGGAAATGACGGCTATTTTTCTTCAAACTTTTCGAAATCTTCGCGATTTGCGAGATATTTTGATTGTTTCGACGCTTAAACGCTGTGCATTGCATTAGCACTGTGAAATGGAGTTCAACGAGTGCTTAAACGTCGAAATATCTCCAACGGGAAGGAAATGACGGCTGTTTTTCGCTAAAATTTTCGAAATCTTCGCGATTTGCGAGATATTTTGATTGTTTCGACGCTTAAATGGTTGTGCATTGCATTAGCACTGCGAAATGGAGTTCAACGAGTGCTTAAACGTCGAAATATCTCCAACGGGAAGGAAATGACGGCTATTTTTCATCAAACTTTTCGAAATCTTCGCGATTTGCGAGATATTTTGATTGTTTCGACGCTTAAACGCTGTGCATTGCATTAGCACTGTGAAATGGAGTTCAACGAGTGCTTAAACGTCGAAATATCTCCAACGGGAAGGAAATGACGGCTATTTTTCGCTAAAATTTTCGAAATCATCGCGATTTGCGAGATATTTTGATTGTTTCGACGCTTAAATGGTTGTGCATTGCATTAGCACTGTGAAATGGAGTTCAACGAGTGCTTAAACGTCGAAATATCTCCAACGGGAAGGAAATGACGTCTATTTTTCCTCAAAATTTTCGAAATCTTCGCGACTTGCGAGATATTTTGATTGTTTCGACGCTTAAACGCTGTGCATTGCATTAGCACTGTGAAATGGAGTTCAACGAGTGCTTAAACGTCGAAATATCTCCAACGGGAAGGAAATGACGGCTATTTTTCGCCAAAATTTTCGAAATCTTCGCGATTTGCGAGATATTTTGATTGTTTCGACGCTTAAATGGTTGTGCATTGCATTAGCACTGTGAAATGGAGTTCAACGAGTGCTTAAACGTCGAAATATCTCCAACGGGAAGGAAATGACGGCTATTTTTCGCTAAAATTTTCGAAATCTTCGCGATTTGCGAGATATTTTGATTGTTTCGACGCTTAAACGCTGTGCATTGCATTAGCACTGTGAAATGGAGCTCAACGAGTGCTTAAACGTCGAAATATCTCCAACGGGAAGGAAATGACGGCTATTTTTCACTAAAATTTTCGAAATATTCGCGATTTGCGAGATATTTTGATTGTTTCGACGCTTAAACGCTGTGCATTGCATTAGCACTGTGAAATGGATTTCAACGAGTGCTTAAACGTCGAAATATCTCCAACGGGAAGGAAATGACGGCTATTTTTCGCTAAAATTTTCGAAATCTTCGCGATTTGCGAGATATTTTGATTGTTTCGACGCTTAAATGGTTGTGCATTGCATTAGCACTGTGAAATGGAGTTCAACGAGTGCTTAAACGTCGAAATATCTCCAACGGGAAGGAAATGACGGCTATTTTTCATCAAACTTTTCGAAATCTTCGCGATTTGCGAGATATTTTGATTGTTTCGACGCTTAAGCGCTGTGCATTGCATTAGCACTGTGAAATGGAGTTCAAGGAGTGCTTAAACGTCGAAATATCTCCAACGGGAAGGAAATGACGGCTATTTTTCGCTAAAATTTTCGAAATCTTCGCGATTTGCGAGATATTTTGATTGTTTCGACGCTTAAATGGTTGTGCATTGCATTAGCACTGTGAAATGGAGTTCAACGAGTGCTTAAACGTCGAAATATCTCCAACGGGAAGGAAATGACGGCTATTTTTCGCTAAAATTTTCGAAATCTTCGCGATTTGCGAGATATTTTGATTGTTTCGACGCTTAAATGGTTGTGCATTGCATTAGCACTGTGAAATGGAGTTCAACGAGTGCTTAAACGTCGAAATATCTCCAACGGGAAGGAAATGACGGCTATTTTTCATCAAACTTTTCGAAATCTTCGCGATTTGCGAGATATTTTGATTGTTTCGACGCTTAAACGCTGTGCATTGCATTAGCACTGTGAAATGGAGTTCAACGAGTGCTTAAACGTCGAAATATCTCCAACGGGAAGGAAATGACGGCTATTTTTCCTCAAAATTTTCGAAATCTTCGCGATTTGCGAGGTATTTTGATTGTTTCGACGCTTAAGCGCTGTGCATTGCATTAGCACTGTGAAATGGAGTTCAAGGAGTGCTTAAACGTCGAAATATCTCCAACGGGAAGGAAATGACGGCTATTTTTCGCTAAAATTTTCGAAATCTTCGCGATTTGCGAGATATTTTGATTGTTTCGACGCTTAAATGGTTCTGCATTGCATTAGCACTGTGAAATGGAGTTCAACGAGTGCTTAAACGTCGAAATATCTCCAACGGGAAGGAAATGACGGCTATTTTTCGCTAAAATTTTCGAAATCTTCGCTATTTGCGAGATATTTTGATAGTTTCGACGCTTAAATGGTTGTGCATTGCATTAGCACTGTGAAATGGAGTTCAACGAGTGCTTAAACGTCGAAATATCTCCAACGGGAAGGAAATGACGGCTATTTTTCGCTAAAATTTTCGAAATCTTCGCGATTTGCGAGATATTTTGATTGTTTCGACGCTTAAATGGTTGTGCATTGCATTAGCACTGTGAAATGGAGTTCAACGAGTGCTTAAACGTCGAAATATCTCCAACGCGAAGGAAATGACGGCTATTTTTCGCTAAAATTTTCGAAATCTTCGCGATTTGCGAGATATTTTGATTGTTTCGACGCTTAAATGGTAGTGCATTGCATTAGCACTGTGAAATGGAGCTCAACGAGTGCTTAAACGTCGAAATATCTCCAACGGGAAGGAAATGACGGCTATTTTTCCTCAAAATTTTCGAAATCTTCGCGATTTGCGAGATATTTTGATTGTTTCGACGCTTAAACGCTGTGCATTGCATTAGCACTGTGAAATGGAGTTCAATGAGTGCTTAAACGTCGAAATATCTCCAACGGGAAAGAAATGACGGCTATTTTTCGCTAAAATTTTCGAAATCTTCGCGATTTGCGAGATATTTTGTTTGTTTCGACGCTTAAATGGTTGTGCATTGCATTAGCACTGTGAAATGGAGTTCAACGAGTGCTTAAACGTCGAAATATCTCCAACGGGAAGGAAATGACGGCTGTTTTTCGCTAAAATTTTCGAAATCTTCGCGATTTGCGAGATATTTTGATTGTTTCGACGCTTAAATGGTTGTGCATTGCATTAGCACTGCGAAATGGAGTTCAACGAGTGCTTAAACGTCGAAATATCTCCAACGGGAAGGAAATGACGGCTATTTTTCATCAAACTTTTCGAAATCTTCGCGATTTGCGAGATATTTTGATTGTTTCGACGCTTAAACGCTGTGCATTGCATTAGCACTGTGAAATGGAGTTCAACGAGTGCTTAAACGTCGAAATATCTCCAACGGGAAGGAAATGACGGCTATTTTTCGCTAAAATTTTCGAAATCATCGCGATTTGCGAGATATTTTGATTGTTTCGACGCTTAAATGGTTGTGCATTGCATTAGCACTGTGAAATGGAGTTCAACGAGTGCTTAAACGTCGAAATATCTCCAACGGGAAGGAAATGACGTCTATTTTTCCTCAAAATTTTCGAAATCTTCGCGACTTGCGAGATATTTTGATTGTTTCGACGCTTAAACGCTGTGCATTGCATTAGCACTGTGAAATGGAGTTCAACGAGTGCTTAAACGTCGAAATATCTCCAACGGGAAGGAAATGACGGCTATTTTTCGCTAAAATTTTCGAAATCTTCGCGATATGCGAGATATTTTGATTGTTTCGACGCTTAAATGGTTGTGCATTGCATTAGCACTGTGAAATGGAGTTCAACGAGTGCTTAAACGTCGAAATATCTCCAACGGGAAGGAAATGACGGCTATTTTTCGCTAAAATTTTCGAAATCTTCGCGATTTGCGAGATATTTTGATTGTTTCGACGCTTAAACGCTGTGCATTGCATTAGCACTGTGAAATGGAGCTCAACGAGTGCTTAAACGTCGAAATATCTCCAACGGGAAGGAAATGACGGCTATTTTTCACTAAAATTTTCGAAATATTCGCGATTTGCGAGATATTTTGATTGTTTCGACGCTTAAATGGTTGTGCATTGCATTAGCACTGTGGAATGGAGTTCAACGAGTGCTTAAACGTCGAAATATCTCCAACGGGAAGGAAATGACGGCTATTTTTCCTCAAAATTTTCGAAATCTTCGCGATTTGCGAGATATTTTGATTGTTTCGACGCTTAAACGCTGTGCATTGCATTAGCACTGTGAAATGGAGTTCAAGGAGTGCTTAAACGTCGAAATATCTCCAACGGGAAGGAAATGACGGCTATTTTTCGCTAAAATTTTCGAAATCTTCGCGATTTGCGAGATATTTTGATTGTTTCGACGCTTAAATGGTTCTGCATTGCATTAGCACTGTGAAATGGAGTTCAACGAGTGCTTAAACGTCGAAATATCTCCAACGGGAAGGAAATGACGGCTATTTTTCGCTAAAATTTTCGAAATCTTCGCGATTTGCGAGATATTTTGATAGTTTCGACGCTTAAATGGTTGTGCATTGCATTAGCACTGTGAAATGGAGTTCAACGAGTGCTTAAACGTCGAAATATCTCCAACGGGAAGGAAATGACGGCTATTTTTCGCTAAAATTTTCGAAATCTTCGCGATTTGCGAGATATTTTGATTGTTTCGACGCTTAAATGGTTGTGCATTGCATTAGCACTGTGGAATGGAGTTCAACGAGTGCTTAAACGTCGAAATGTCTCCAACGGGAAGGAAATGACGGCTATTTTTCCTCAAAATTTTCGAAATCTTCGCGATTTGCGAGATATTTTGATTGTTTCGACGCTTAAACGCTGTGCATTGCATTAGCACTGTGAAATGGAGTTCAACGAGTGCTTAAACGTCGAAATATCTCCAACGGGAAGGAAATGACGGCTATTTTTCGCTAAAATTTTCGAAATCTTCGCGATTTGCGAGATATTTTGTTTGTTTCGACGCTTAAATGGTTGTGCATTGCATTAGCACTGTGAAATGGAGTTCAACGAGTGCTTAAACGTCGAAATATCTCCAACGGGAAGGAAATGACGGCTGTTTTTCATCAAAATTTTCAAAATCTTCGCGATTTGCGAGATATTTTGATTGTTTCGACGCTTAAACGTTGTGCATTGCATTAGCACTGTGAAATGGAGTTCAACGAGTGCTTAAACGTCGAAATATCTCCAACGGGAACGAAATGACGGCTATTTTTCGCTAAAATTTTCGAAATCTTCGCGATTTGCGAGATATTTTGATTGTTTCGACGCTTAAATGGTTGTGCGTTGCATTAGCACTGTGAAATGGAGTTCAACGAGTGCTTAAACGTCGAAATATCTCCAACGGGAAGGAAATGACGCCTATTTTTCATCAAAATTTTCGAAACCTTCGCGATTTGCGAGATATTTTGAATGTTTCGACGCTTAAATGGTTGTGCATTGCATTAGCACTGTGAAATGGTGTTCAACGAGTGCTTAAACGTCGAAATATCTCCAACGGGAAGGAAATGACGGCTATTTTTCGCTAAAATTTTCGAAATCTTCGCGATTTGCGAGATATTTTGATTGTTTCGACGCTTAAATGGTTGTGCATTGCATTAGCACTGTGAAATGGAGTTCAACGAGTGCTTAAACGTCGAAATATCTCCAACGGGAAGGAAATGACGGCTATTTTTCATCAAAATTTTCGAAATCTTCGCGATTTGCGAGATATTTTGATTGTTTCGACGCTTAAACGCTGTGCATTGCATTAGCACTGTGAAATGGAGTTCAACGAGTGCTTAAACGTCGAAATATCTCCAACGGGAAGGAAATGACGGCTATTTTTCGCTAAAATATTCGAAATCTTCGCGATTTGCGAGATATTTTGATTGTTTCGACGCTTAAATGGTTGTGCATTGCATTAGCACTGTGAAATGGAGTTCAACGAGTGCTTAAACGTCGAAATATCTCCAACGGGAAGGAAATGACTTCTATTTTTCGCTAAAATTTTCGAAATCTTCGCGATTTGCGAGATATTTTGATTGTTTCGACGCTTAAATGGTTGTGCATTGCATTAGCACTGTGAAATGGAGTTCAACGAGTGCTTAAACGTCGAAATATCTCCAACGGGAAGGAAATGACGGCTATTTTTCTTCAAACTTTTCGAAATCTTCGCGATTTGCGAGATATTTTGATTGTTTCGACGCTTAAACGCTGTGCATTGCATTAGCACTGTGAAATGGAGTTCAACGAGTGCTTAAACGTCGAAATATCTCCAACGGGAAGGAAATGACGGCTATTTTTCGCTAAAATTTTCGAAATCTTCGCGATTTGCGAGATATTTTGATAGTTTCGACGCTTAAATGGTTGTGCATTGCATTAGCACTGTGAAATGGAGTTCAACGAGTGCTTAAACGTCGAAATATCTCCAACGGGAAGGAAATGACGGCTATTTTTCGCTAAAATTTTCGAAATCTTCGCGATTTGCGAGATATTTTGATTGTTTCGACGCTTAAATGGTTGTGCATTGCATTAGCACTGTGAAATGGAGTTCAACGAGTGCTTAAACGTCGAAATATCTCCAACGGGAAGGAAATGACGGCTATTTTTCGCTAAAATTTTCGAAATCTTCGCGATTTGCGAGATATTTTGATTGTTTCGACGCTTAAACGCTGTGTATTGCATTAGCACTGTGAAATGGAGCTCAACGAGTGCTTAAACGACGAAATATCTCCAACGGGAAGGAAATGACGGCTATTTTTCACTAAAATTTTCGAAATATTCGCGATTTGCGAGATATTTTGATTGTTTCGACGCTTAAATGGTTGTGCATTGCATTAGCACTGTGGAATGGAGTTCAACGAGAGCTTAAACGTCGAAATATCTCCAACGGGAAGGAAATGACGGCTATTTTTCCTCAAAATTTTCGAAATCTTCGCGATTTGCGAGATATTTTGATTGTTTCGACGCTTAAACGCTGTGCATTGCATTAGCACTGTGAAATGGAGTTCAACGAGTGCTTAAACGTCGAAATATCTCCAACGGGAAGGAAATGACGGCTATTTTTCATCAAAATTTTCGAAATCTTCGCGATTTGCGAGATATTTTGATTGTTTCGACGCTTAAACGCTGTGCATTGCATTAGCACTGTGAAATGGAGTTCAACGAGTGTTTAAACGTCGAAATATCTCCAACGGGAAGGAAATGACGGCTATTTTTCTTCAAAATTTTCGAAACCTTCGCGATTTGCGAGATATTTTGATTGTTTCGACGCTTAAACGCTGTGCATTGCATTAGCACTGTGAAATGGAGTTCAACGAGTGCTTAAACGTCGAAATATCTCCAACGGGAAGGAAATGACGGCTATTTTTCACTAAAATTTTCGAAATATTCGCGATTTGCGAGATATTTTGATTGTTTCCACTCTTAAATGGTTGTGCATTGCATTAGCACTGTGAAATGGTGTTCAACGAGTGCTTAAACGTCGAAATATCTCCAACGGGAAGGAAATGACGGCTATTTTTCATCAAAATTTTCGAAATCTTCGCGATTTGCGAGATATTTTGATTGTTTCGACGCTTAAACGCTGTGCATTGCATTAGCACTGTGAAATGGAGTTCAACGAGTGCTTAAACGTCGAAATATCTCCAACGCGAAGGAAATGACGGCTATTTTTCGCTAAAATTTTCGAAATCTTCGCGATTTGCGAGATATTTTGATTGTTTCGACGCTTAAATGGTTGTGCATTGCATTAGCACTGTGAAATGGAGTTCAACGAGTGCTTAAACGTCGAAATATCTCCAACGGGAACGAAATGACGGCTATTTTTCGCTAAAATTTTCGAAATCTTCGCGATTTGCGAGATATTTTGATTGTTTCGACGCTTAAATGGTTGTGCATTGCATTAGCACTGTGAAATGGAGTTCAACGAGTGCATAAACGTCGAAATATCTCCAACGGGAAGGAAATGACAGCTATTTTTCGCTAAAATTTTCGAAATCTTCGCGATTTGCGAGATATTTTGATTGTTTCGACGCTTAAATGGTTGTGCATTGCATTAGCACTGTGAAATGGAGTTCAACGAGTGCTTAAACGTCGAAATATCTCCAACGGGAAGGAAATGACGGCTATTTTTCATCAAAATTTTCGAAACCTTCGCGATTTGCGAGATATTTTGATTGTTTCGACGCTTAAACGCTGTGCATTGCATTAGCACTGTGAAATGGAGTTCAACGAGTGCTTAAACGTCGAAATATCTCCAACGGGAAGGAAATGACGGCTATTTTTCGCTAAAATTTTCGAAATCTTCGCGATTTGCGAGATATTTTGATTGTTTCGACGCTTAAATGGTTGTGCATTGCATTAGCACTGTGAAATGGAGTTCAACGAGTGCTTAAACGTCGAAATATCTCCAACGGGAAGGAAATGACGGCTATTTTTCGCTAAAATTTTCGAAATCTTCGCGATTTGCGAGATATTTTGATAGTTTCGACGCTTAAATGGTTGTGCATTGCATTAGCACTGTGAAATGGAGTTCAACGAGTGCTTAAACGTCGAAATATCTCCAACGGGAAGGAAATGACGGCTATTTTTCGCTAAAATTTTCGAAATCTTCGCGATTTGCGAGATATTTTGATTGTTTCGACGCTTAAATGGTTGTGCATTGCATTAGCACTGTGAAATGGAGTTCAACGAGTGCTTAAACGTCGAAATATCTCCAACGGGAAGGAAATGACGGCTATTTTTCGCTAAAATTTTCGAAATCTTCGCGATTTGCGAGATATTTTGATTGTTTCGACGCTTAAACGCTGTGCATTGCATTAGCACTGTGAAATGGAGCTCAACGAGTGCTTAAACGTCGAAATATCTCCAACGGGAAGGAAATGACGGCTATTTTTCACTAAAATTTTCGAAATATTCGCGATTTGCGAGATATTTTGATTGTTTCGACGCTTAAATGGTTGTGCATTGCATTAGCACTGTGGAATGGAGTTCAACGAGAGCTTAAACGTCGAAATATCTCCAACGGGAAGGAAATGACGGCTATTTTTCCTCAAAATTTTCGAAATCTTCGCGATTTGCGAGATATTTTGATTGTTTCGACGCTTAAACGCTGTGCATTGCATTAGCACTGTGAAATGGAGTTCAACGAGTGCTTAAACGTCGAAATATCTCCAACGGGAAGGAAATGACGGCTATTTTTCGCTAAAATTTTCGAAATCTTCGCGATTTGCGAGATATTTTGTTTGTTTCGACGCTTAAATGGTTGTGCATTGCATTAGCACTGTGAAATATAGTTCAACGAGTGCTTAAACGTCGAAATATCTCCAACGGGAAGGAAATGACGGCTATTTTTCATCAAAATTTTCAAAATCTTCGCGATTTGCGAGATATTTTGATTGTTTCGACGCTTAAACGCTGTGCATTGCATTAGCACTGTGAAATGGAGTTCAACGAGTGCTTAAACGTCGAAATATCTCCAACGGGAACGAAATGACGGCTATTTTTCGCTAAAATTTTCGAAATCTTCGCGATTTGCGAGATATTTTGATTGTTTCGACGCTTAAACGCTGTGCATTGCATTAGCACTGTGAAATGGAGTTCAACGAGTGTTTAAACGTCGAAATATCTCCAACGGGAAGGAAATGACGGCTATTTTTCTTCAAAATTTTCGAAACCTTCGCGATTTGCGAGATATTTTGATTGTTTCGACGCTTAAACGCTGTGCATTGCATTAGCACTGTGAAATGGAGTTCAACGAGTGCTTAAACGTCGAAATATCTCCAACGGGAAGGAAATGACGGCTATTTTTCACTAAAATTTTCGAAATATTCGCGATTTGCGAGATATTTTGATTGTTTCCACTCTTAAATGGTTGTGCATTGCATTAGCACTGTGAAATGGAGTTCAACGAGTGCTTAAACGTCGAAATATCTCCAACGGGAAGGAAATGACGGCTATTTTTCATCAAAATTTTCGAAATCTTCGCGATTTGCGAGATATTTTGATTGTTTCGACGCTTAAACGCTGTGCATTGCATTAGCACTGTGAAATGGAGTTCAACGAGTGCTTAAACGTCGAAATATCTCCAACGCGAAGGAAATGACGGCTATTTTTCGCTAAAATTTTCGAAATCTTCGCGATTTGCGAGATATTTTGATTGTTTCGACGCTTAAATGGTTGTGCATTGCATTAGCACTGTGAAATGGAGTTCAACGAGTGCTTAAACGTCGAAATATCTCCAACGGGAACGAAATGACGGCTATTTTTCGCTAAAATTTTCGAAATCTTCGCGATTTGCGAGATATTTTGATTGTTTCGACGCTTAAATGGTTGTGCATTGCATTAGCACTGTGAAATGGAGTTCAACGAGTGCTTAAACGTCGAAATATCTCCAACGGGAAGGAAATGACGGCTATTTTTCGCTAAAATTTTCGAAATCTTCGCGATTTGCGAGATATTTTGATTGTTTCGACGCTTAAATGGTTGTGCATTGCATTAGCACTGTGAAATGGAGTTCAACGAGTGCTTAAAAGTCGAAATATCTCCAACGGGAAGGAAATGACGGCTATTTTTCGCTAAAATTTTCGAAATCTTCGCGATTTGCGAGATATTTTGATAGTTTCGACGCTTAAATGGTTGTGCATTGCATTAGCACTGTGAAATGGAGTTCAACGAGTGCTTAAACGTCGAAATATCTCCAACGGGAAGGAAATGACGGCTATTTTTCGCTAAAATTTTCGAAATCTTCGCGATTTGCGAGATATTTTGATTGTTTCGACGCTTAAATGGTTGTGCATTGCATTAGCACTGTGAAATGGAGTTCAACGAGTGCTTAAACGTCGAAATATCTCCAACGGGAAGGAAATGACGTCTATTTTTCCTCAAAATTTGCGAAATCTTCGCGACTTGCGAGATATTTTGATTGTTTCGACGCTTAAATGGTTGTGCATAGCATTAGCACTGTGAAATGGAGTTCAACGAGTGCTTAAACGTCGAAATATCTCCAACGGGAAGGAAATGACGGCTATTTTTCGCTAAAATTTTCGAAATCTTCGCGATTTGCGAGATATTTTGATTGTTTCGACGCTTAAATGGTTGTGCATTGCATTAGCACTGTGAAATGGAGTTCAACGAGTGCTTAAACGTCGAAATATCTTCAACGGGAAGGAAATGACGGCTATTTTTCACTAAAATTTTCGAAATATTCGCGATTTGCGAGATATTTTGATTGTTTCCACTCTTAAATGGTTGTGCATTGCATTAGCACTGTGAAATGGAGTTCAACGAGTGCTTAAACGTCGAAATATCTCCAACGGGAAGGAAATGACGGCTATTTTTCATCAAAATTTTCGAAATCTTCGCGATTTGCGAGATATTTTGATTGTTTCGACGCTTAAACGCTGTGCATTGCATTAGCACTGTGAAATGGAGTTCAACGAGTGCTTAAACGTCGAAATATCTCCAACGCGAAGGAAATGACGGCTATTTTTCGCTAAAATTTTCGAAATCTTCGCGATTTGCGAGATATTTTGATTGTTTCGACGCTTAAATGGTTGTGCATTGCATTAGCACTGTGAAATGGAGTTCAACGAGTGCTTAAACGTCGAAATATCTCCAACGGGAACGAAATGACGGCTATTTTTCGCTAAAATTTTCGAAATCTTCGCGATTTGCGAGATATTTTGATTGTTTCGACGCTTAAATGGTTGTGCATTGCATTAGCACTGTGAAATGGAGTTCAACGAGTGCATAAACGTCGAAATATCTCCAACGGGAAGGAAGTGACAGCTATTTTTCGCTAAAATTTTCGAAATCTTCGCGATTTGCGAGATATTTTGATTGTTTCGACGCTTAAATGGTTGTGCATTGCATTAGCACTGTGAAATGGAGTTCAACGAGTGCTTAAACGTCGAAATATCTCCAACGGGAAGGAAATGACGGCTATTTTTCGCTAAAATTTTCGAAATCTTCGCGATTTGCGAGATATTTTGATTGTTTCGACGCTTAAACGCTGTGCATTGCATTAGCACTGTGAAATGGAGTTCAACGAGTGCTTAAACGTCGAAATATCTCCAACGGGAAGGAAATGACGGCTATTTTTCGCTAAAATTTTCGAAATCTTCGCGATTTGCGAGATATTTTGATAGTTTCGACGCTTAAATGGTTGTGCATTGCATTAGCACTGTGAAATGGAGTTCAACGAGTGCTTAAACGTCGAAATATCTCCAACGGGAAGGAAATGACGGCTATTTTTCGCTAAAATTTTCGAAATCTTCGCGATTTGCGAGATATTTTGATTGTTTCGACGCTTAAATGGTTGTGCATTGCATTAGCACTGTGAAATGGAGTTCAACGAGTGCTTAAACGTCGAAATATCTCCAACGGGAAGGAAATGACGGCTATTTTTCATCAAAATTTTCGAAATCTTCGCGATTTGCGAGATATTTTGATTGTTTCGACGCTTAAACGCTGTGCATTGCATTAGCACTGTGAAATGGAGTTCAACGAGTGCTTAAACGTCGAAATATCTCCAACGGGAAGGAAATGACGGCTATTTTTCGCTAAAATTTTCGAAATCTTCGCGATTTGCGAGATATTTTGATAGTTTCGACGCTTAAATGGTTGTGCATTGCATTAGCACTGTGAAATGGAGTTCAACGAGTGCTTAAACGTCGAAATATCTCCAACGGGAAGGAAATGACGGCTATTTTTCGCTAAAATTTTCGAAATCTTCGCGATTTGCGAGATATTTTGATTGTTTCGACGCTTAAATGGTTGTGCATTGCATTAGCACTGTGAAATGGAGTTCAACGAGTGCTTAAACGTCGAAATATCTCCAACGGGAAGGAAATGACGGCTATTTTTCACTAAAATTTTTGAAATCTTCGCGATTTGCGAGATATTTTGATTGTTTCGACGCTTAAATGGTTGTGCATTGCATTAGCACTGTGAAATGGAGTTCAACGAGTGCTTAAACGTCGAAATATCTCCAACGGGAAGGAAATGACGGCTATTTTTCGCTAAAATTTTCGAAATCTTCGCGATTTGCGAGATATTTTGATTGTTTCGACGCTTAAACGCTGTGCATTGCATTAGCACTGTGAAATGGAGTTCAACGAGTGCTTAAACGTCGAAATATCTCCAACGGGAAGGAAATGACGGCTATTTTTCGCTAAAATATTCGAAATCTTCGCGATTTGCGAGATATTTTGATTGTTTCGACGCTTAAATGGTTGTGCATTGCATTAGCACTGTGAAATGGAGTTCAACGAGTGCTTAAACGTCGAAATATCTCCAACGGGAAGGAAATGACGGCTATTTTTCGCTAAAATTTTCGAAATCTTCGCGATTTGCGAGATATTTTGATTGTTTCGACGCTTAAATGGTTGTGCATTGCATTAGCACTGTGAAATGGAGTTCAACTAGTGCTTAAACGTCGAAATATCTCCAACGGGAAGGAAATGACGGCTATTTTTCGCTAAAATTTTCGAAATCATCGCGATTTGCGAGATATTTTGAATGTTTCGACGCTTAAATGGTTGTGCATTGCATTAGCACTGTGAAATGGAGTTCAACGAGTGCTTAAACGTCGAAATATCTCCAACGGGAAGGAAATGACGGCTATTTTTCGCTAAAATTTTCGAAATCTTCGCGATTTGCGAGATATTTTGATTGTTTCGACGCTTAAATGGTTGTGCATTGCATTAGCACTGTGAAATGGAGTTCAACGAGTGCTTAAACGTCGAAATATCTCCAACGGGAAGGAAATGACGGCTATTTTTCATCAAAACTTTCAAAATCTTCGCGATTTGCGAGATATTTTGATTGTTTCGACGCTTAAACGCTGTGCATTGCATTAGCACTGTGAAATGGAGTTCAACGAGTGCTTAAACGTCGAAATATCTCCAACGGGAAGGAAATGACGGCTATTTTTCACTAAAATTTTCGAAATCTTCGCGATTTGCGAGATATTTTGATTGTTTCGACGCTTAAACGCTGTGCATTGCATTAGCACTGTGAAATGGAGTTCAACGAGTGCTTAAACGTCGAAATATCTCCAACGCGAAGGAAATGACGGCTATTTTTCGCTAAAATTTTCGAAATCTTCGCGATTTGCGAGATATTTTGATTGTTTCGACGCTTAAATGGTTGTGCATTGCATTAGCACTGTGAAATGGAGTTCAACGAGTGCTTAAACGTCGAAATATCTCCAACGGGAACGAAATGACGGCTATTTTTCGCTAAAATTTTCGAAATCTTCGCGATTTGCGAGATATTTTGATTGTTTCGACGCTTAAATGGTTGTGCATTGCATTAGCACTGTGAAATGGAGTTCAACGAGTGCATAAACGTCGAAATATCTCCAACGGGAAGGAAGTGACAGCTATTTTTCGCTAAAATTTTCGAAATCTTCGCGATTTGCGAGATATTTTGATTGTTTCGACGCTTAAATGGTTGTGCATTGCATTAGCACTGTGAAATGGAGTTCAACGAGTGCTTAAACGTCGAAATATCTCCAACGGGAAGGAAATGACGGCTATTTTTCGCTAAAATTTTCGAAATCTTCGCGATTTGCGAGATATTTTGATTGTTTCGACGCTTAAATGGTTGTGCATAGCATTAGCACTGTGAAATGGAGTTCAACGAGTGCTTAAACGTCGAAATATCTCCAACGGGAAGGAAATGACGGCTATTTTTCGCTAAAATTTTCGAAATCTTCGCGATTTGCGAGATATTTTGATTGTTTCGACGCTTAAATGGTTGTGCATTGCATTAGCACTGTGAAATGGAGTCCAACGAGTGCTTAAACGTCGAAATATCTCCAACGGGAAGGAAATGACGGCTATTTTTCACTAAAATTTTCGAAATCTTCGCGATTTGCGAGATATTTTGATTGTTTCGACGCTTAAATGGTTGTGCATTGCATTAGCACTGTGAAATGGAGTCCAACGAGTGCTTAAACGTCGAAATATCTCCAACGGGAAGGAAATGACGGCTATTTTTCGCTAAAATTTTCGAAATCTTCGCGATTTGCGAGATATTTTGATTGTTTCGACGCTTAAATGGTTGTGCATAGCATTAGCACTGTGAAATGGAGTTCAACGAGTGCTTAAACGTCGAAATATCTCCAACGGGAAGGAAATGACGGCTATTTTTCGCTAAAATTTTCGAAATCTTCGCGATTTGCGAGATATTTTGATTGTTTCGACGCTTAAATGGTTGTGCATTGCATTAGCACTGTGAAATGGAGTCCAACGAGTGCTTAAACGTCGAAATATCTCCAACGGGAAGGAAATGACGGCTATTTTTCACTAAAATTTTCGAAATCTTCGCGATTTGCGAGATATTTTGATTGTTTCGACGCTTAAATGGTTGTGCATTGCATTAGCACTGTGAAATGGAGTTCAACGAGTGCTTAAACGTCGAAATATCTCCAACGGGAAGGAAATGACAGTTAATTTTCATCAAAATCGCGATTTGCGACATATTTTGATTGTTTCGACGCTTAAACGGTTGTGCATTGCATTAGCACTGTGAAATGGAGTTCAACGAGTGCTTAAACGTCGAAATATCTCCAACGGGAAGGAAATGACGGCTATTTTTCACTAAAATTTTCGAAATCTTCGCGATTTGCGAGATATTTTGATTGTTTCGACGCTTAAATGGTTGTGCATAGCATTAGCACTGTGAAATGGAGTTCAACGAGTGCTTAAACGTCGAAATATCTCCAACGGGAAGGAAATGACGGCTATTTTTCGCTAAAATTTTCGAAATCTTCGCGATTTGCGAGATATTTTGATTGTTTCGACGCTTAAATGGTTGTGCATTGCATTAGCACTGTGAAATGGAGTCCAACGAGTGCTTAAACGTCGAAATATCTCCAACGGGAAGGAAATGGCGGCTATTTTTCATCAAAATTTTCGAAATCTTCGCGATTTGCGAGATATTTTGATTGTTTCGACGCTTAAACGCTGTGCATTGCATTAGCACTGTGAAATGGAGTTCAACGAGTGCTTAAACGTCGAAATATCTCCAACGGGAAGGAAATGACGGCTATTTTTCGCTAAAATATTCGAAATCTTCGCGATTTGCGAGATATTTTGATTGTTTCGACGCTTAAATGGTTGTGCATTGCATTAGCACTGTGAAATGGAGTTCAACGAGTGCTTAAACGTCGAAATATCACCAACGGGAAGGAAATGACGCCTATTTTTCATCAAAATTTTCGAAACCTTCGCGATTTGCGAGATATTTTGAATGTTTCGACGCTTAAATGGTTGTGCATTGCATTAGCACTGTGAAATGGAGTTCAACGAGTGCTTAAACGTCGAAATATCTCCAACGGGAAGGAAATGACGGCTATTTTTCGCTAAAATTTTCGAAATCTTCGCGATTTGCGAGATATTTTGATTGTTTCGACGCTTAAATGGTTGTGCATTGCATTAGCACTGTGAAATGGAGTTCAACGAGTGCTTAAACGTCGAAATATCTCCAACGGGAAGGAAATGACGGCTATTTTTCGCTAAAATTTTCGAAATCATCGCGATTTGCGAGATATTTTGATTGTTTCGACGCTTAAATGGTTGTGCATTGCATTAGCACTGTGAAATGGAGTTCAACGAGTGCTTAAACGTCGAAATATCTCCAACGGGAAGGAAATGACGGCTATTTTTCGCTAAAATTTTCGAAATCTTCGCGATTTGCGAGATATTTTGATAGTTTCGACGCTTAAATGGTTGTGCATTGCATTAGCACTGTGAAATGGAGTTCAACGAGTGCTTAAACGTCGAAATATCTCCAACGGGAAGGAAATGACTGCTATTTTTCGCTAAAATTTTCGAAATTTTCGCGATTTGCGAGATATTTTGGTTGTTTCGACGCTTAAATGGTTGTGCATTGCATTAGCACTGTGAAATGGAGTTCAACGAGTGCTTAAACGTCGAAATATCTCCAACGGGAAGGAAATGACGGCTATTTTTCGCTAAAATTTTCGAAATCTTCGCGATTTGCGAGATATTTTGATTGTTTCGACGCTTAAACGCTGTGCATTGCATTAGCACTGTGAAATGGAGCTCAACGAGTGCTTAAACGTCGAAATATCTCCAACGGGAAGGAAATGACGGCTATTTTTCACTAAAATTTTCGAAATATTCGCGATTTGCGAGATATTTTGATTGTTTCGACGCTTAAATGGTTATGCATTGCATTAGCACTGTGAAATGGAGTTCAACGAGTGCTTAAACGTCGAAATATCTCCAACGGGAAGGAAATGACGGCTATTTTTCCCTAAAATTTTCGAAATATTCGCGATTTGCGAGATATTTTGATTGTTTCGACGCTTAAATGGTTGTGCATTGCATTAGCACTGTGAAATGGAGTTCAACGAGTGCTTAAACGTCGAAATATCTCCAACGGGAAGGAAATGACGGCTATTTTTCCTCAAAATTTTCGAAATCTTCGCGATTTGCGAGATATTTTGATTGTTTCGACGCTTAAACGCTGTGCATTGCATTAGCACTGTGAAATGGAGTTCAACGAGTGCTGAAACGTCGAAATATCTCCAACGGGAAGGAAATGACGGCTATTTTTCGCTAAAATTTTCGAAATCTTCGCGATTTGCGAGATATTTTGATTGTTTCGACGCTTAAACGCTGTGCATTGCATTAGCACTGTGAAATGGAGTTCAACGAGTGCTTAAACGTCGAAATATCTCCAACGGGAAGGAAATGACGGCTATTTTTCGCTAAAATTTTCGAAATCTTCGCGATTTGCGAGATATTTTGATTGTTTCGACGCTTAAACGCTGTGCATTGCATTAGCACTGTGAAATGGAGTTCAACGAGTGCTTAAACGTTGGAGATATTTCGACGTTTAAGCACTCGTTGAACTCCATTTCACAGTGCCAATGCAATGCACAACCGTTTAAGCGTCGAAACAATCAAAATATGTCGCAAATCGCGATTTTGACGAAAAATAGCCGTCATTTCCTTCCCGTTGGAGATATTTCGACGTTTAAGCGCTCGCTGAACTCCATTTTACAGTGCAAACGCATTGCACTACCGTTTAAGCGTCGAAACAATCAAAATATCTCGCAAATCGCGAAGATTTCGTCGATTTTGACGAAAAATAGCAGTCATTTCCTTCTCGTTGGAGATATTTCGACGTTTAAGCACTCGTTGAACTCCATTTCACAGTGCTAATGCAATGCACAACCGTTTAAGCGTCGAAACAATCAAAATATGCCGCAATTCGCGATTTTTACGAAAAATAGCCGTCATTTCCTTCCCGTTGGATATATTTCGACGTTTAAGCGCTCGCTGAACTCCATTTTACAGTGCAAACGCATTTGACAACCATTTAAGCGTCGAAACAATCAAAATATCTCGCAAATCGCGAAGATTTCGAAAATTATGAGGAAAAATAGCCGTCATTTCCTTCCCGTTGGAGATATTTCGACGTTTAAGCACTCGTTGAACTCCATTTCACCGTGCTGATGCAATGCACAGCGTTTAAGCGTCGAAACAATCAAAATATCTCGCAAATCGCGAAGATTTCGTAAATTTTGACGAAAAATAGCCGTCATTTCCTTCCCGTTGGAGATATTTCGACGCGTAAGCACTCGTTGAACTCCATTTCACAGTGAAAATGCCATGCACAACCACTTAAGCTTCGAAACAATCAAAATATCTCGCAAATCGCGAAGATTTTGAAAATTTTGAAGAAAAATAGCCGTCATTTCCTTCCCGTTGGAGATATTTCGACGTTTAAGCACTCGTTGAACTCCATTTCACAGTGCTAATGCAATGCACGACCATTTAAGCGACGAAACAATCAAAATATCTCGCAAATCGCGAAGACTTCGAAAATTTTAGAGAAAAATAGCCGTCATTTCCTTCGCGTTGGAGATTTTTCGACGATTAAGCACTCGTTGAACTCCATTACACAGTGCTAATGCAATGCACAACCATTTAAGCGTCGAAACAATCAAAATATCTCGCAAATCGCGAAGATTTCGAAAATTTTAGCGAAAAATAGCCGTCATTTCCTTCGCGTTGGAGATTTTTCGACGTTTAAGCACTCGTTGAACTCCATTTCACAGTGCTAATGCAATGCACAGTGTTTAAGCGTCGAAACAATCAAAATATCTCGCAAATCGCGAAGATTTCGAAAATTTTAGCGAAAAATAGCCGTCATTTCCTTCCCGTTGGAGATATTTCGACGCGTAAGCACTCGTTGAACTCCATTTCACAGTGCTAATGCAATGCACAACCATTTAAGCGTCGAAACAATCAAAATATCTCGCAAATCGCGAAGATTTCGAAAATTTCAGCGAAAAATAGCCGTCATTTCCTTCGCGTTGGAGATTTTTCGACGTTTAAGCACTCGTTGAACTCCATTTCACAGTGCTAATGCAATGCACAACCATTTAAGCGTCGAAACAATCAAAATATCTCGCAAATCGCGAAGATTTCGAAAATTTTAGCGAAAAATAGCCCTCATTTCCTTCGCGTTGGAGATATTTCGACGTTTAAGCACTCGTTGAACTCCATTTCACAGTGCTAATGCAATGCACAGCGTTTAAGCGTGCAAACAAACAAAATATCACGCAAATCGCGAAGATTTCGAAAATTTTGACGAAAAATAGCCGTCATTTCCTTCCCGTTGGAGATATTTCGACGTTTAAGCACTCGTTGAACTCCATTTCACAGTGCTAATGCAATGCACAACGTTTAAGCGTCGAAACAATCAAAATATCTCGCAAATCGCGAAGATTTCGAAAATTTTGACGAAAAATAGCCGTCATTTCCATCCCGTTGGAGATATTTCGACGTTTAAGCACTCGTTGAACTCCATTTCACAGTGCTAATGTAATGCACAACCATTTAAGCGTCGAAACAATCAAAATATCTCGCAAATCGCGAAGATTTCGAAAATTTTAGCGAAAAATATCCGTCATTTCCTTCCCGTTGGAGGTATTTCGACGTTTAAGCACTCGTTGAACTCCTTTTCACAGTGCTAATGCAATGCACAACCATTTAAGCGTCGAAACAATCAAAATATCTCGCAAATCGCGAAGATTTCGAAAATTTTAGCGAAAAATAGCCGTCATTTCCTTCGCGTTGGAGATTTTTCGACGTTTAAGCACTCGTTGAACTCCATTTCACAGTGCTAATGCAATGCAGAACCATTTAAGCGTCGAAACAATCAAAATATCTCGCAAATCGCGAAGATTTCGAAAATTTTAGCGAAAAATAGCCGTCATTTCCTTCCCGTTGGAGATATTTCGACGTTTAAGCACTCGTTGAACTCCTTTTCACAGTGCTAATGCAATGCACAACCATTTAAGCGTCGAAACAATCAAAATATCTCGCAAATCGCGAAGATTTCGAAAATTTTAGCGAAAAATAGCCGTCATTTCCTTCCCGTTGGAGGTATTTCGACGTTTAAGCACTCGTTGAACTCCTTTTCACAGTGCTAATGCAATGCAGAACCATTTAAGCGTCGAAACAATCAAAATATCTCGCAAATCGCGAAGATTTCGAAAATTTTAGCGAAAAATAGCCGTCATTTCCTTCGCGTTGGAGATTTTTCGACGTTTAAGCACTCGTTGAACTCCATTTCACAGTGCTAATGCAATGCACAGCGTTTAAGCGTCGAAACAATCAAAATATCTCGCAAATCGCGAAGATTTCGAAAATTTTAGCGAAAAATAGCCGTTATTTCCTTCGCGTTGGAGATTTTTCGACGTTTAAGCACTCGTTGAACTCCATTTCACAGTGCTAATGCAATGCACAGCGTTTAAGCGTCGAAACAATCAAAATATCTCGCAAATCGCGAAGATTTCGAAAATTTTAGCGAAAAATAGCCGTCATTTCCTTCGCGTTGGAGATTTTTCGACGTTTAAGCAATCGTTGAACTCCATTTCACAGTGCTAATGCAATGCACAGCGTTTAAGCGTCGAAACAATCAAAATATCTCGCAAATCGCGAAGATTTCGTAAATTTTGAAGAAAAATAGCCGTCATTTCCTGCCCGTTGGAGATATTTCGACGTTTAAGCTCTCGTTGAACTCCATTTCACAGTGCTAATGCAATGCAGAACCATTTAAGCGTCGAAACAATCAAAATATCTCGCAAATCGCGAAGATTTCGAAAATTTTAGCGAAAAATAGCCGTCATTTCCTTCCCGTTGGAGATATTTCGACGTTTAAGCACTCGTTGAACTCCTTTTCACAGTGCTAATGCAATGCACAAACATTTAAGCGTCGAAACAATCAAAATATCTCGCAAATCGCGAAGATTTCGAAAATTTTAGCGAAAAATAGCCGTCATTTCCTTCGCGTTGGAGATTTTTCGACGTTTAAGCACTCGTTGAACTCCATTTCACAGTGCTAATGCAATGCACAGTGTTTAAGCGTCGAAACAATCAAAATATCTCGCAAATCGCGAAGATTTCGAAAATTTTAGCGAAAAATAGCCGTCATTTCCTTCCCGTTGGAGATATTTCGACGTGTAAGCACTCGTTGAACTCCATTTCACAGTGCTAATGCAATGCACAGCGTTTAAGCGTCGAAACAATCAAAATATCTCGCAAATCGCGAAGATTTCGAAAATCTTAGCGAAAAATATCCGTCATTTCCTTCCCGTTGGAGATATTTCGACGTGTAAGCACTCGTTGAACTCCATTTCACAGTGCTAATGCAATGCACAACCATTTAAGCGTCGAAGCAATCAAAATATCTCGCAAATCGCGAAGATTTCGAAAATTTTGACGAAAAATAGCCGTCATTTCCTTCCCGTTGGAGATATTTCGACGTTTAAGCACTCGTTGAACTCCATTTCACAGTGCTAATGCAATGCACAACGTTTAAGCGTCGAAACAATCAAAATATCTCGCAAATCGCGAAGATTTCGAAAATTTTGAGGAAAAATAGCCGTCATTTCCTTCCCGTTGGAGATATTTCGACGTTTAAGCACTCGTTGAACTCCATTTCACAGTGCTAATGCCATGCACAACCATTTAAGCGTCGAAACAATCAAAATATCTCGCAAATCGCGAAGATTTCGAAAATTTTGACGAAAAATAGCCGTCATTTCCTTCCCGTCGGAGATATTTCGACGTTTAAGCACTCGTTGAACTCCATTTCACAGTGCTAATGCAATGCACATCCATTTAAGCGTCGAAACAATCAAAATATCTCGCAAATCGCGAAGATTTCGAAAATTTTAGCGAAAAATAGCCGTCATTTCCTTCCCGTTGGAGATATTTCGACGTTTAAGCACTCGTTGAACTCCTTTTCACAGTGCTAATGCAATGCACAACCATTTAAGCGTCGAAACAATCAAAATATCTCGCAAATCGCGAAGATATCGAAAATTTTAGCGAAAAATAGCCGTCATTTCCTTCGCGTTGGAGATTCTTCGACGTTTAAGCACTCGTTGAACTCCATTTCACAGTGCTAATGCAATGCACAACCATTTAAGCGTCGAAACAATCAAAATATCTCGCAAATCGCGAAGATTTCGAAAATTTTAGCGAAAAATAGCCGTCATTTCCTTCCCGTTGGAGATATTTCGTCGTTTAAGCACTCGTTGAACTCCATTTCACAGTGCCAATGCAATGCACAGCGTTTAAGCGTCGAAACAATCAAAATATCTCGCAAATCGCTAAGATTTCGAAAATTTTAGCGAAAAATAGCCGTCATTTCCTTCGCGTTGGAGATTTTTCGACGTTTAAGCACTCGTTGAACTCCATTTCACAGTGCTAATGCAATGCACAGCGTTTAAGCGTCGAAACAATCAAAATATCTCGCAAATCGCGAAGATTTCGTAAATTTTGACGAGAAATAGCCGTCATTTCCTTCGCGTTGGAGATTTTTCGACGTTTAAGCACTCGTTGAACTCCATTTCACAGTGCTAATGCAATGCACAACGTTTAAGCGTCGAAACAATCAAAATATCTCGCAAATCGCGAAGATTTCGAAAATTTTGAGGAGAAATAGCCGTCATTTCCTTACCGTTGGAGATATTTCGACGTTTAAGCACTCGTTGAACTCCATTTCACAGTGCTAATGCAATGCACAACCATTTAAGCGTCGAAACAATCAAAATATCTCGCAAATCGCGAGGATTTCGAAAATTTTAGCGAAAAATAGCCGTCATTTCCTTCGCGTTGGAGATTTTTCGACGTTTAAGCACTCGTTGAACTCCATTTCACAGTGCTAATGCAATGCACAACCATTTAAGAGTCGAAACAATCAAAATATCTCGCAAATCGCGAAGATTTCGAAAATTTTGACGAAAAATAGCCGTCATTTCCTTCCCGTTGGAGATATTTCGACGTTTAAGCACTCGTTGAACTTCATTTCACAGTGCTAATGCAATGCACAACGTTTAAGCGTCGAAACAATCAAAATATCTCGCAAATCGCGAAGATTTCGAAAATTTTGAGGAAAAATAGCCGTCATTTCCTTCCCGTTGGAGATATTTCGACGTTTAAGCACTCGTTGAACTCCATTTCACAGTGCTAATGCCATGCACAACCATTTAAGCGTCGAAACAATCAAAATATCTCGCAAATCGCGAAGATTTCGAAAATTTTGACGAAAAATAGCCGTCATTTCCTTCCCGTTGGAGATATTTCGACGTTTAAGCACTCGTTGAACTCCATTTCACAGTGCTAATGCAATGCACAAACATTTAAGCGTCGAAACAATCAAAATATCTCGCAAATCGCGAAGATTTCGAAAATTTTAGCGAAAAATAGCCGTCATTTCCTTCCCGTTGGAGATATTTCGACGTTTAAGCACTCGTTGAACTCCTTTTCACAGTGCTAATGCAATGCACAACCATTTAAGCGTCGAAACAATCAAAATATCTCGCAAATCGCGAAGATATCGAAAATTTTAGCGAAAAATAGCCGTCATTTCCTTCGCGTTGGAGATTTTTCGACGTTTAAGCACTCGTTGAACTCCATTTCACAGTGCTAATGCAATGCACAACCATTTAAGCGTCGAAACAATCAAAATATCTCGCAAATCGCGAAGATTTCGAAAATTTTAGCGAAAAATAGCCGTCATTTCCTTCCCGTTGGAGATATTTCGACGTTTAAGCACTCGTTGAACTCCTTTTCACAGTGCTAATGCAATGCACAACCATTTAAGCGTCGAAACAATCAAAATATCTCGCAAATCGCGAAGATATCGAAAATTTTAGCGAAAAATAGCCGTCATTTCCTTCGCGTTGGAGATTTTTCGACGTTTAAGCACTCGTTGAACTCCATTTCACAGTGCTAATGTAAGGCACAACCATTTAAGCGTCGAAACAATCAAAATATCTCGCAAATCGCGAAGATTTCGAAAATTTTAGCGAAAAATAGCCGTCATTTCCTTCCCGTTGGAGATATTTCGTCGTTTAAGCACTCGTTGAACTCCATTTCACAGTGCTAATGCAATGCACAGCGTTTAAGCGTCGAAACAATCAAAATATCTCGCAAATCGCGAAGATTTCGAAAATTTTAGCGAAAAATAGCCGTCATTTCCTTCCCGTTGGAGATATTTCGACGTGTAAGCACTCGTTGAACTCCATTTCACAGTGCTAATGCAATGCACAACCATTTAAGCGTCGAAACAATCAACATATCTCGCAAATCGCGAAGATTTCGAAAATTTTGAGGAAAAATAGCCGTCATTTCCTTCCCGTTGGAGATATTTCGACGTTTAAGCACTCGTTGAACTCCATTTCACAGTGCTAATGCAATGCACAGCGTTTAAGCGTCGAAACAATCAAAATATCTCGCAAATCGCGATTTTGACGAAAAATAGCCGTCATTTCGTTCCCGTTGGAGAAATGTCGACGTTTAAGCACTCGTTGAACTCCATTTCACAGTGCTAATGCAGTGCACAACCGTTTAAGCGTCGAAACAATCAAAATATCTCGCAAATCGCGATTTTGACGAAAAATAGCCGTCATTTCGTTCCCGTTGGAGAAATGTCGACGTTTAAGCACTCGTTGAACTCCATTTCACAGTGCTAATGCAGTGCACAACCATTTAAGCGTCGGGACAATCAAGATATCTCGCAAATCGCGATTTTGACGAAAATTAACTGTCATTTCCTTCCCGTTGGAGATATTTCGACGTTTAAGCACTCGTCGAACTCCATTTTACAGTGCAAACGCATTGCACTACCGTTTAAGCGTCGAAACAATCAAAATATCTCGCAAATCGCGAAGATTTCGTCGATTTTGACGAAAAATAGCCGTCATTTCCTTCCGGTTGGAGATACTTCGACGTTTAAGCACTCGTTGAACTCCATTTCACAGTGCTAATGCAATGCACAACCGTTTAAGCGTCGAAACAACCAAAATATCTCGCAAATCGCGATTTTGACGAAAAATAGCCGTCATTTCCTACCCGTTGGAGATATTTCGACGATTAAGCACTCGTTGAACTCCATTTCACAGTGCAAATGCAATGCACAACGATTTAAGCGTCGAAACAATCAAAATATCTCGCATATCGCGAAGATTTCGTAAATTTTGACGAAAAATAGCCGTCATTTCCTTTCCGGTGGAGATATTTCGACGTTTAAGCACTCGTTGAACTCCATTTCACAGTGCTAATGCAATGCACAACGATTTAAGAGTCGAAGCAATCAAAATATCTCGCAAATCGCGAAGATTTCGTAAATTTTGACGAAAAATAGCCGTCATCTCCTTCCCGGTGGAGATATTTCAACGTTTAAGCACTCGTTGAACTCCATTTCACAGTGCTTATGCAATGCACATCCGTTTAAGCGTCGAAACAATCAAAATATCTCGCAAATCGCGATTTTGACGAAAAATAGCCGTCATTTCCTTCCCGTTGGAGATATTTCGACGTGTAAGCACTCGTTGAACTCCATTTCACAGTGCTAATGCAATGCACTACCGTTTAAGCGTCGAAACAATCAAAATATCTCGCAAATCGCGATTTTGACGAAAAATAGCCGTCAGTTCCTCCCCGTTGGAGAAATGTCGACGTTTAAGCACTCGTTGAACTCCATTTCACAGTGCTAATGCAGTGCACAACCATTTAAGCGTCGAGACAATCAAGATATCTCGCAAATCGCGATTTTGACGATAATTAACTGTCATTTCCTTCCCGTTGGAGATATTTCGACGTTTAAGCACTCGTTGAACTCCATTTTACAGTGCTAATGCAATGCACAACCATTTAAGCGCCGAAACAATCAAAATATCTCGCAAATTGCGAAGATTTCGTCGATTTTTACGAAAAATAGCCGTCATTTCCTTCCCGTTGGAGATATTTCGACGTTTAAAGCACTCGTTGAACTCCATTTCACAGTGCTAATGCAATGCACATCCGTTTAAGCGTCGAAACAATCAAAATATGTCGCATATCGCGATTTTGACGAAAAAGAGCCGTCATTTCCTTCCCGTTGGAGATATTTCGACGTTTAAGCGCTCGTTGAACTCCATTTTACAGTGCAAATGCATTGCACTACCGCTTAAGCGTCGAAACAATCAAAATAGCTCGCAAATCGCGAAGATTTCGTCGATTATGACGAAAAAATAGCCGTCATTTCCTTCCCGTTGGAGATATTTCGACGTTTAACCGCTCGTTGAACTCCATTTTACAGTGCAAAATGCATTGCACTACCGTTTAAGCGTCGAAACAATCAAAATAGCTCGCAAATCGCGAAGATTTCGTCGATTTTGACGAAAAATAGCCGTCATTTCCTTCCCGTTGGAGATATTTCGACGTTTAAGCACCCGTTGAACTCCATTTCACAGTGCTAATGCAATGCACAACAGTTTAAGCGTCGAAACACTCAAAATATCTCGCAAATCGCGATTTTGACGAAAATTAACTGTCATTTCCTTCCCGTTGGAGATATTTCGACGTTTAAGCACTCGTTGAACTCCATTTTACAGTGCTAATGCAATGCACAACCATTTAAGCGCCGAAACAATCAAAATATCTCGCAAATCGCGAACATTTCGTCGATTTTTACGAAAAATAGCCGTCATTTCCATCCAGTTGGAGATATTTCGACGTGTATGCACTCGTTGAACTCCATTTCACAGTGCCAATGCAATGCACAACCGTTTAAGCGTCGAAACAATCAAAATATCTCTCAAATCGCGAAGATTTCGTCGATTTTGACGAAAAAATAGCCGTCATTTCCATCCCGTTGGAGATATTTCGACGTTTAAGCACTCGTTGAACTCCACTTCACAGTGCTAATGCAATGCACAACCGTTTAAGCGTCGAAACAACCAAAATATCTCGCAATTCGCGATTTTTACGAAAAATAGCCGTCATTTCCGTCCTGTTGGAGATATTTCGACGTTTAAGCACTCGTTGAACGCAATTTCACAGTGCTAATGCAGTGCACAACCATTTAAGCGCCGAAACAATCAAAATATCTCGCAAATCGCGAACATTTCGTCGATTTTTACGAAAAATAGCCGTCATTTCCTTCCAGTTGGAGATATTTCGACGTGTATGCACTCGCTGAACTCCATTTCACAGTGCCAATGCAATGCACAACCGTTTAAGCGTCGAAACAATCAAAATATCTCTCAAATCACGATTTTGACGAAAATTAACTGTCATTTCCTTCCCGTTGGAGATATTTCGACGTTTAAGCGCTCGTTGAACTCCATTTTACAGTGCAAATGCATTGCACTACCCTTTAAGCGCCGAAACAATCAAAATATCTCGCAAATCGCGAAGATTTCGCCGATTTGGACGAAAAATAGCCGTCATTTCCTTCCCGTTGGAGATATTTCGACGTTTATGCACTCGTTGAACTCCATTTCACAGTGCCAATGCAATGCACAACCGGTTAAGCGTCGAAACAATCAAAATATCTCGCAAATCACGATTTTGACGAAAATTAACTGTCATTTCCTTCCCGTTGGAGATATATCGACGTTTAAGCGCTCGTTGAACTCCATTTTACAGTGCAAATGCATTGCACTACCGCTTAAGCGTCGAAACAATCAAAATAGCTCGCAAATCGCGAAGATTTCGTCGATTTTGACGAAAAATAGCCGTCATTTCCTTCCCGTTGGAGATATTTCGACGTTTAAACCGCTCGTTGAACTAGATTTTACAGTGCAAATGCATTGCACTACCGTTTAAGCGTCGAAACAATCAAAATAGCTCGCAAATCGCGAAGATTTCGTCGATTTTGACGAAAAATAGCCGTCATTTCCTTCCCGTTGGAGATATTTCGACGTTTAAGCACTCGTTGAACTCCAATTCACAGTGCTAATGCAATGCACAACAGTTTAAGCGTCGAGACACAAAAAATATCTCGCAAATCGCGATTTTGACGAAAAATAGCCGTCATTTCCTTCCCGTTGGAGATATTTCGACGTTTAAGCACTCGTTGAACTCCATTTAACAGTGCTAATGCAATGCACAACCGTTTAAGCGTCGAAACAATCAAAATATGTCGCAAATCGCGATTTTGATGAAAATTAACTGTCATTTCCTTCCCGTTGGAGATATTTCGACGTTCAAGCACTCGTTGAACTCCATTTGACAGTGCTAATGCTATGCACAACCATTTAAGCATCGAAACAATCAAAATATCTCGCAAATCGTGAAGATTTCGTCGATTTTGACGATAAATAGCTGTCATTTCCATCCCGTTGGAGATATTTCGACGTTTAAGCACTCGTTGAACTCCATTTCACAGTGCTAATGAAATGCACAACCGTTTAAGCGTCGAAACAACCAAAATATCTCGCAAATCGCGAAGATTTCGAAAATTTTAGCGAAAAATAGCCGTCATTTCCTTCGCGTTGGAGATTTTTCGACGTTTAAGCACTCGTTGAACTCCATTTGACAGTGCTAATTGCTATGCACAACCATTTAAGCATCGAAACAATCAAAATATCTCGCAAATCGTGAAGATTTCGTCGATTTTGACGATAAATAGCTGTCATTTCCATCCCGTTGGAGATATTTCGACGTTTAAGCACTCGTTGAACTCCATTTCACAGTGCTAATGCAATGCACAACAGTTTAAGCGTCGAAACACAAAAAATATCTCGCAAATCGCGATTTTGACGAAAAATAGCCGTCATTTCCTTCCCGTTGGAGATATTTCGACGTTTAAGCACTCGTTGAACTCCATTTAACAGTGCTAATGCAATGCACAACCGTTTAAGCGTCGAAACAATCAAAATATGTCGCAAATCGCGATTTTGATGAAAATTAACTGTCATTTCCTTCCCGTTGGAGATATTTCGACGTTCAAGCACTCGTTGAACTCCATTTGACAGTGCTAATGCTATGCACAACCATTTAAGCATCGAAACAATCAAAATATCTCGCAAATCGTGAAGATTTCGTCGATTTTGACGATAAATAGCTGTCATTTCCATCCCGTTGGAGATATTTCGACGTTTAAGCACTCGTTGAACTCCATTTCACAGTGCTAATGCAATGCACAGCGTTTAAGCGTCGAAACAATCAAAATATCTCGCAAATCGCGAAGATTTCGAAAATTTTAGCGAAAAATAGCCGTCATTTCCTTCGCGTTGGAGATTTTTCGACGTTTAAGCACTCGTTGAACTCCATTTCACAGTGCTAATGCAATGCACAACGTTTAAGCGTCGAAACAATCAAAATATCTCGCAAATCGCGAAGATTTCGAAAATTTTGAGGAGAAATAGCCGTCATTTCCTTACCGTTGGAGATATTTCGACGTTTAAGCACTCGTTGAACTCCATTTCACAGTGCTAATGCAATGCACAACCATTTAAGCGTCGAAACAATCAAAATATCTCGCAAATCGCGAGGATTTCGAAAATTTTAGCGAAAAATAGCCGTCATTTCCTTCGCGTTGGAGCTTTTTCGACGTTTAAGCACTCGTTGAACTCCATTTCACAGTGCTAATGCAATGCACAACCATTTAAGCGTCGAAGCAATCAAAATATCTCGCAAATCGCGAAGATTTCGAAAATTTTGACGAAAAATAGCCGTCATTTCCTTCCCGTTGGAGATATTTCGACGTTTAAGCACTCGTTGAACTCCATTTCACAGTGCTAATGCAATGCACAACGTTTTAAGCGTCGAAACAATCAAAATATCTCGCAAATCGCGAAGATTTCGAAAATTTTGAGGAAAAATAGCCGTCATTTCCTTCCCGTTGGAGATATTTCGACGTTTAAGCACTCGTTGAACTCCATTTCACAGTGCTAATGCCATGCACAACCATTTAAGCGTCGAAACAATCAAAATATCTCGCAAATCGCGAAGATTTCGAAAATTTTGACGAAAAATAGCCGTCATTTCCTTCCCGTCGGAGATATTTCGACGTTTAAGCACTCGTTGAACTCCATTTCACAGTGCTAATGCAATGCACAACCATTTAAGCGTCGAAACAATCAAAATATCTCGCAAATCGCGAAGATTTCGAAAATTTTAGCGAAAAATAGCCGTCATTTCCTTCCCGTTGGAGATATTTCGACGTTTAAGCACTCGTTGAACTCCTTTTCACAGTGCTAATGCAATGCACAACCATTTAAGCGTCGAAACAATCAAAATATCTCGCAAATCGCGAAGATATCGAAAATTTTAGCGAAAAATAGCCGTCATTTCCTTCGCGTTGGAGATTTTTCGACGTTTAAGCACTCGTTGAACTCCATTTCACAGTGCTAATGCAATGCACAACCATTTAAGCGTCGAAACAATCAAAAATATCTCGCAAATCGCGAAGATTTCGAAAATTTTAGCGAAAAATAGCCGTCATTTCCTTCCCGTTGGAGATATTTCGTCGTTTAAGCACTCGTTGAACTCCATTTCACAGTGCCAATGCAATGCACAGCGTTTAAGCGTCGAAACAATCAAAATATCTCGCAAATCGCTAAGATTTCGAAAATTTTAGCGAAAAATAGCCGTCATTTCCTTCGCGTTGGAGATTTTTCGACGTTTAAGCACTCGTTGAACTCCATTTCACAGTGCTAATGCAATGCACAACCATTTAAGAGTCGAAACAATCAAAATATCTCGCAAATCGCGAAGATTTCGAAAATTTTGACGAAAAATAGCCGTCATTTCCTTCCCGTTGGAGATATTTCGACGTTTAAGCACTCGTTGAACTTCATTTCACAGTGCTAATGCAATGCACAACGTTTAAGCGTCGAAACAATCAAAATATCTCGCAAATCGCGAAGATTTCGAAAATTTTGAGGAAAAATAGCCGTCATTTCCTTCCCGTTGGAGATATTTCGACGTTTAAGCACTCGTTGAACTCCATTTCACAGTGCTAATGCCATGCACAACCATTTAAGCGTCGAAACAATCAAAATATCTCGCAAATCGCGAAGATTTCGAAAATTTTGACGAAAAATAGCCGTCATTTCCTTCCCGTTGGAGATATTTCGACGTTTAAGCACTCGTTGAACTCCATTTCACAGTGCTAATGCAATGCACAAACATTTAAGCGTCGAAACAATCAAAATATCTCGCAAATCGCGAAGATTTCGAAAATTTTAGCGAAAAATAGCCGTCATTTCCTTCCCGTTGGAGATATTTCGACGTTTAAGCACTCGTTGAACTCCTTTTCACAGTGCTAATGCAATGCACAACCATTTAAGCGCCGAAACAATCAAAATATCTCGCAAATCGCGAACATTTCGTCGATTTTTACGAAAAATAGCCGTCATTTCCATCCAGTTGGAGATATTTCGACGTGTATGCACTCGTTGAACTCCATTTCACAGTGCCAATGCAATGCACAACCGTTTAAGCGTCGAAACAATCAAAATATCTCTCAAATCGCGAAGATTTCGTCGATTTTGACGAAAAATAGCCGTCATTTCCATCCCGTTGGAGATATTTCGACGTTTAAGCACTCGTTGAACTCCACTTCACAGTGCTAATGCAATGCACAACCGTTTAAGCGTCGAAACAACCAAAATATCTCGCAATTCGCGATTTTTACGAAAAATAGCCGTCATTTCCGTCCTGTTGGAGATATTTCGACGTTTAAGCACTCGTTGAACGCAATTTCACAGTGCTAATGCAGTGCACAACCATTTAAGCGCCGAAACAATCAAAATATCTCGCAAATCGCGAACATTTCGTCGATTTTTACGAAAAATAGCCGTCATTTCCTTCCAGTTGGAGATATTTCGACGTGTATGCACTCGCTGAACTCCATTTCACAGTGCCAATGCAATGCACAACCGTTTAAGCGTCGAAACAATCAAAATATCTCTCAAATCACGATTTTGACGAAAATTAACTGTCATTTCCTTCCCGTTGGAGATATTTCGACGTTTAAGCGCTCGTTGAACTCCATTTTACAGTGCAAATGCATTGCACTACCCTTTAAGCGCCGAAACAATCAAAATATCTCGCAAATCGCGAAGATTTCGCCGATTTGGACGAAAAATAGCCGTCATTTCCTTCCCGTTGGAGATATTTCGACGTTTATGCACTCGTTGAACTCCATTTCACAGTGCCAATGCAATGCACAACCGGTTAAGCGTCGAAACAATCAAAATATCTCGCAAATCACGATTTTGACGAGAAATTAACTGTCATTTCCTTCCCGTTGGAGATATATCGACGTTTAAGCGCTCGTTGAACTCCATTTTACAGTGCAAATGCATTGCACTACCGCTTAAGCGTCGAAACAATCAAAATAGCTCGCAAATCGCGAAGATTTCGTCGATTTTGACGAAAAATAGCCGTCATTTCCTTCCCGTTGGAGATATTTCGACGTTTAACCGCTCGTTGAACTAGATTTTACAGTGCAAATGCATTGCACTACCGTTTAGAAGCGTCGAAACAATCAAAATAGCTCGCAAATCGCGAAGATTTCGTCGATTTTGACGAAAAATAGCCGTCATTTCCTTCCCGTTGGAGATATTTCGACGTTTAAGCACTCGTTGAACTCCAATTCACAGTGCTAATGCAATGCACAACAGTTTAAGCGTCGAGACACAAAAAATATCTCGCAAATCGCGATTTTGACGAAAAATAGCCGTCATTTCCTTCCCGTTGGAGATATTTCGACGTTTAAGCACTCGTTGAACTCCATTTAACAGTGCTAATGCAATGCACAACCGTTTAAGCGTCGAAACAATCAAAATATGTCGCAAATCGCGATTTTGATGAAAATTAACTGTCATTTCCTTCCCGTTGGAGATATTTCGACGTTCAAGCACTCGTTGAACTCCATTTGACAGTGCTAATGCTATGCACAACCATTTAAGCATCGAAACAATCAAAATATCTCGCAAATCGTGAAGATTTCGTCGATTTTGACGATAAATAGCTGTCATTTCCATCCCGTTGGAGATATTTCGACGTTTAAGGCACTCGTTGAACTCCATTTCACAGTGCTAATGAAATGCACAACCGTTTAAGCGTCGAAACAACCAAAATATCTCGCAAATCGCGAAGATTTCGAAAATTTTAGCGAAAAATAGCCGTCATTTCCTTCGCGTTGGAGATTTTTCGACGTTTAAGCACTCGTTGAACTCCATTTGACAGTGCTAATGCTATGCACAACCATTTAAGCATCGAAACAATCAAAATATCTCGCAAATCGTGAAGATTTCGTCGATTTTGACGATAAATAGCTGTCATTTCCATCCCGTTGGAGATATTTCGACGTTTAAGCACTCGTTGAACTCCATTTCACAGTGCTAATGCAATGCACAACAGTTTAAGCGTCGAAACACAAAAAATATCTCGCAAATCGCGATTTTGACGAAAAATAGCCGTCATTTCCTTCCCGTTGGAGATATTTCGACGTTTAAGCACTCGTTGAACTCCATTTAACAGTGCTAATGCAATGCACAAACCGTTTAAGCGTCGAAACAATCAAAATATGTCGCAAATCGCGATTTTGATGAAAATTAACTGTCATTTCCTTCCCGTTGGAGATATTTCGACGTTCAAGCACTCGTTGAACTCCATTTGACAGTGCTAATGCTATGCACAACCATTTAAGCATCGAAACAATCAAAATATCTCGCAAATCGTGAAGATTTCGTCGATTTTGACGATAAATAGCTGTCATTTCCATCCCGTTGGAGATATTTCGACGTTTAAGCACTCGTTGAACTCCATTTCACAGTGCTAATGCAATGCACAGCGTTTAAGCGTCGAAACAATCAAAATATCTCGCAAATCGCGAAGATTTCGAAAATTTTAGCGAAAAATAGCCGTCATTTCCTTCGCGTTGGAGATTTTTCGACGTTTAAGCACTCGTTGAACTCCATTTCACAGTGCTAATGCAATGCACAACGTTTAAGCGTCGAAACAATCAAAATATCTCGCAAATCGCGAAGATTTCGAAAATTTTGAGGAGAAATAGCCGTCATTTCCTTACCGTTGGAGATATTTCGACGTTTAAGCACTCGTTGAACTCCATTTCACAGTGCTAATGCAATGCACAACCATTTAAGCGTCGAAACAATCAAAATATCTCGCAAATCGCGAGGATTTCGAAAATTTTAGCGAAAAATAGCCGTCATTTCCTTCGCGTTGGAGCTTTTTCGACGTTTAAGCACTCGTTGAACTCCATTTCACAGTGCTAATGCAATGCACAACCATTTAAGCGTCGAAGCAATCAAAATATCTCGCAAATCGCGAAGAATTCGAAAATTTTGACGAAAAATAGCCGTCATTTCCTTCCCGTTGGAGATATTTCGACGTTTAAGCACTCGTTGAACTCCATTTCACAGTGCTAATGCAATGCACAACGTTTAAGCGTCGAAACAATCAAAATATCTCGCAAATCGCGAAGATTTCGAAAATTTTGAGGAAAAATAGCCGTCATTTCCTTCCCGTTGGAGATATTTCGACGTTTAAGCACTCGTTGAACTCCATTTCACAGTGCTAATGCCATGCACAACCATTTAAGCGTCGAAACAATCAAAATATCTCGCAAATCGCGAAGATTTCGAAAATTTTGACGAAAAATAGCCGTCATTTCCTTCCCGTCGGAGATATTTCGACGTTTAAGCACTCGTTGAACTCCATTTCACAGTGCTAATGCAATGCACAACCATTTAAGCGTCGAAACAATCAAAATATCTCGCAAATCGCGAAGATTTCGAAAATTTTAGCGAAAAATAGCCGTCATTTCCTTCCCCGTTGGAGATATTTCGACGTTTAAGCACTCGTTGAACTCCTTTTCACAGTGCTAATGCAATGCACAACCATTTAAGCGTCGAAACAATCAAAATATCTCGCAAATCGCGAAGATATCGAAAATTTTAGCGAAAAATAGCCGTCATTTCCTTCGCGTTGGAGATTTTTCGACGTTTAAGCACTCGTTGAACTCCATTTCACAGTGCTAATGCAATGCACAACCATTTAAGCGTCGAAACAATCAAAATATCTCGCAAATCGCGAAGATTTCGAAAATTTTAGCGAAAAATAGCCGTCATTTTCCTTCCCGTTGGAGATATTTCGTCGTTTAAGCACTCGTTGAACTCCATTTCACAGTGCCAATGCAATGCACAGCGTTTAAGCGTCGAAACAATCAAAATATCTCGCAAATCGCTAAGATTTCGAAAATTTTAGCGAAAAATAGCCGTCATTTCCTTCGCGTTGGAGATTTTTCGACGTTTAAGCACTCGTTGAACTCCATTTCACAGTGCTAATGCAATGCACAGCGTTTAAGCGTCGAAACAATCAAAATATCTCGCAAATCGCGAAGATTTCGTAAATTTTGACGAGAAATAGCCGTCATTTCCTTCGCGTTGGAGATTTTTCGACGTTTAAGCACTCGTTGAACTCCATTTCACAGTGCTAAATGCAATGCACAACGTTTAAGCGTCGAAACAATCAAAATATCTCGCAAATCGCGAAGATTTCGAAAATTTTGAGGAGAAATAGCCGTCATTTCCTTACCGTTGGAGATATTTCGACGTTTAAGCACTCGTTGAACTCCATTTCACAGTGCTAATGCAATGCACAACCATTTAAGCGTCGAAACAATCAAAATATCTCGCAAATCGCGAGGATTTCGAAAATTTTAGCGAAAAATAGCAGTCATTTCCTTCGCGTTGGAGATTTTTCGACGTTTAAGCACTCGTTGAACTCCATTTCACAGTGCTAATGCAATGCACAACCATTTAAGAGTCGAAACAATCAAAATATCTCGCAAATCGCGAAGATTTCGAAAATTTTGACGAAAAATAGCCGTCATTTCCTTCCCGTTGGAGATATTTCGACGTTTAAGCACTCGTTGAACTTCATTTCACAGTGCTAATGCAATGCACAACGTTTAAGCGTCGAAACAATCAAAATATCTCGCAAATCGCGAAGATTTCGAAAATTTTGAGGAAAAATAGCCGTCATTTCCTTCCCGTTGGAGATATTTCGACGTTTAAGCACTCGTTGAACTCCATTTCACAGTGCTAATGCCATGCACAACCATTTAAGCGTCGAAACAATCAAAATATCTCGCAAATCGCGAAGATTTCGAAAATTTTGACGAAAAATAGCCGTCATTTTCCTTCCCGTTGGAGATATTTCGACGTTTAAGCACTCGTTGAACTCCATTTCACAGTGCTAATGCAATGCACAAACATTTAAGCGTCGAAACAATCAAAATATCTCGCAAATCGCGAAGATTTCGAAAATTTTAGCGAAAAATAGCCGTCATTTCCTTCCCGTTGGAGATATTTCGACGTTTAAGCACTCGTTGAACTCCTTTTCACAGTGCTAATGCAATGCACAACCATTTAAGCGTCGAAACAATCAAAATATCTCGCAAATCGCGAAGATATCGAAAATTTTAGCGAAAAATAGCCGTCATTTCCTTCGCGTTGGAGATTTTTCGACGTTTAAGCACTCGTTGAACTCCATTTCACAGTGCTAATGCAATGCACAACCATTTAAGCGTCGAAACAATCAAAATATCTCGCAAATCGCGAAGATTTCGAAAATTTTAGCGAAAAATAGCCGTCATTTCCTTCCCGTTGGAGATATTTCGACGTTTAAGCACTCGTTGAACTCCTTTTCACAGTGCTAATGCAATGCACAACCATTTAAGCGTCGAAACAATCAAAATATCTCGCAAATCGCGAAGATATCGAAAATTTTAGCGAAAAATAGCCGTCATTTCCTTCGCGTTGGAGATTTTTCGACGTTTAAGCACTCGTTGAACTCCATTTCACAGTGCTAATGTAAGGCACAACCATTTAAGCGTCGAAACAATCAAAATATCTCGCAAATCGCGAAGATTTCGAAAATTTTAGCGAAAAATAGCCGTCATTTCCTTCCCGTTGGAGATATTTCGTCGTTTAAGCACTCGTTGAACTCCATTTCACAGTGCTAATGCAATGCACAGCGTTTAAGCGTCGAAACAATCAAAATATCTCGCAAATCGCGAAGATTTCGAAAATTTTAGCGAAAAATAGCCGTCATTTCCTTCCCGTTGGAGATATTTCGACGTGTAAGCACTCGTTGAACTCCATTTCACAGTGCTAATGCAATGCACAACCATTTAAGCGTCGAAACAATCAACATATCTCGCAAATCGCGAAGATTTCGAAAATTTTGAGGAAAAATAGCCGTCATTTCCTTCCCGTTGGAGATATTTCGACGTTTAAGCACTCGTTGAACTCCATTTCACAGTGCTAATGCAATGCACAGCGTTTAAGCGTCGAAACAATCAAAATATCTCGCAAATCGCGATTTTGACGAAAAATAGCCGTCATTTCGTTCCCGTTGGAGAAATGTCGACGTTTAAGCACTCGTTGAACTCCATTTCACAGTGCTAATGCAGTGCACAACCGTTTAAGCGTCGAAACAATCAAAATATCTCGCAAATCGCGATTTTGACGAAAAATAGCCGTCATTTCGTTCCCGTTGGAGAAATGTCGACGTTTAAGCACTCGTTGAACTCCATTTCACAGTGCTAATGCAGTGCACAACCATTTAAGCGTCGGGACAATCAAGATATCTCGCAAATCGCGATTTTGACGAAAATTAACTGTCATTTCCTTCCCGTTGGAGATATTTCGACGTTTAAGCACTCGTCGAACTCCATTTTACAGTGCAAACGCATTGCACTACCGTTTAAGCGTCGAAACAATCAAAATATCTCGCAAATCGCGAAGATTTCGTCGATTTTGACGAAAAATAGCCGTCATTTCCTTCCGGTTGGAGATACTTCGACGTTTAAGCACTCGTTGAACTCCATTTCACAGTGCTAATGCAATGCACAACCGTTTAAGCGTCGAAACAACCAAAATATCTCGCAAATCGCGATTTTGACGAAAAATAGCCGTCATTTCCTACCCGTTGGAGATATTTCGACGATTAAGCACTCGTTGAACTCCATTTCACAGTGCAAATGCAATGCACAACGATTTAAGCGTCGAAACAATCAAAATATCTCGCATATCGCGAAGATTTCGTAAATTTTGACGAAAAATAGCCGTCATTTCCTTCCCGGTGGAGATATTTCGACGTTTAAGCACTCGTTGAACTCCATTTCACAGTGCTAATGCAATGCACAACGATTTAAGAGTCGAAACAATCAAAATATCTCGCAAATCGCGAAGATTTCGTAAATTTTGACGAAAAATAGCCGTCATCTCCTTCCCGGTGGAGATATTTCAACGTTTAAGCACTCGTTGAACTCCATTTCACAGTGCTTATGCAATGCACATCCGTTTAAGCGTCGAAACAATCAAAATATCTCGCAAATCGCGATTTTGACGAAAAATAGCCGTCATTTCCTTCCCGTTGGAGATATTTCGACGTTTAAGCACTCGTTGAACTCCATTTCACAGTGCTAATGCAATGCACTACCGTTTAAGCGTCGAAACAATCAAAATATCTCGCAAATCGCGATTTTGACGAAAAATAGCCGTCAGTTCCTCCCCGTTGGAGAAATGTCGACGTTTAAGCACTCGTTGAACTCCATTTCACAGTGCTAATGCAGTGCACAACCATTTAAGCGTCGAGACAATCAAGATATCTCGCAAATCGCGATTTTGACGATAATTAACTGTCATTTCCTTCCCGTTGGAGATATTTCGACGTTTAAGCACTCGTTGAACTCCATTTTACAGTGCTAATGCAATGCACAACCATTTAAGCGCCGAAACAATCAAAATATCTCGCAAATTGCGAAGATTTCGTCGATTTTTACGAAAAATAGCCGTCATTTCCTTCCCGTTGGAGATATTTCGACGTTTAAGCACTCGTTGAACTCCATTTCACAGTGCTAATGCAATGCACATCCGTTTAAGCGTCGAAACAATCAAAATATGTCGCATATCGCGATTTTGACGAAAAAGAGCCGTCATTTCCTTCCCGTTGGAGATATTTCGACGTTTAAGCGCTCGTTGAACTCCATTTTACAGTGCAAATGCATTGCACTACCGCTTAAGCGTCGAAACAATCAAAATAGCTCGCAAATCGCGAAGATTTCGTCGATTATGACGAAAAAATAGCCGTCATTTCCTTCCCGTTGGAGATATTTCGACGTTTAACCGCTCGTTGAACTCCATTTTACAGTGCAAATGCATTGCACTACCGTTTAAGCGTCGAAACAATCAAAATAGCTCGCAAATCGCGAAGATTTCGTCGATTTTGACGAAAAATAGCCGTCATTTCCTTCCCGTTGGAGATATTTCGACGTTTAAGCACCCGTTGAACTCCATTTCACAGTGCTAATGCAATGCACAACAGTTTAAGCGTCGAAACACTCAAAATATCTCGCAAATCGCGATTTTGACGAAAATTAACTGTCATTTCCTTCCCGTTGGAGATATTTCGACGTTTAAGCACTCGTTGAACTCCATTTTACAGTGCTAATGCAATGCACAACCATTTAAGCGCCGAAACAATCAAAATATCTCGCAAATCGCGAACATTTCGTCGATTTTTTACGAAAAATAGCCGTCATTTCCATCCAGTTGGAGATATTTCGACGTGTATGCACTCGTTGAACTCCATTTCACAGTGCCAATGCAATGCACAACCGTTTAAGCGTCGAAACAATCAAAATATCTCTCAAATCGCGAAGATTTCGTCGATTTTGACGAAAAATAGCCGTCATTTCCATCCCGTTGGAGATATTTCGACGTTTAAGCACTCGTTGAACTCCACTTCACAGTGCTAATGCAATGCACAACCGTTTAAGCGTCGAAACAACCAAAATATCTCGCAATTCGCGATTTTTACGAAAAATAGCCGTCATTTCCGTCCTGTTGGAGATATTTCGACGTTTAAGCACTCGTTGAACGCAATTTCACAGTGCTAATGCAGTGCACAACCATTTAAGCGCCGAAACAATCAAAATATCTCGCAAATCGCGAACATTTCGTCGATTTTTACGAAAAATAGCCGTCATTTCCTTCCAGTTGGAGATATTTCGACGTGTATGCACTCGCTGAACTCCATTTCACAGTGCCAATGCAATGCACAACCGTTTAAGCGTCGAAACAATCAAAATATCTCTCAAATCACGATTTTGACGAAAATTAACTGTCATTTCCTTCCCGTTGGAGATATTTCGACGTTTAAGCGCTCGTTGAACTCCATTTTACAGTGCAAATGCATTGCACTACCCTTTAAGCGCCGAAACAATCAAAATATCTCGCAAATCGCGAAGATTTCGCCGATTTGGACGAAAAATAGCCGTCATTTCCTTCCCGTTGGAGATATTTCGACGTTTATGCACTCGTTGAACTCCATTTCACAGTGCCAATGCAATGCACAACCGGTTAAGCGTCGAAACAATCAAAATATCTCGCAAATCACGATTTTGACGAAAATTAACTGTCATTTCCTTCCCGTTGGAGATATATCGACGTTTAAGCGCTCGTTGAACTCCATTTTACAGTGCAAATGCATTGCACTACCGCTTAAGCGTCGAAACAATCAAAATAGCTCGCAAATCGCGAAGATTTCGTCGATTTTGACGAAAAATAGCCGTCATTTCCTTCCCGTTGGAGATATTTCGACGTTTAACCGCTCGTTGAACTAGATTTTACAGTGCAAATGCATTGCACTACCGTTTAAGCGTCGAAACAATCAAAATAGCTCGCAAATCGCGAAGATTTCGTCGATTTTGACGAAAAATAGCCGTCATTTCCTTCCCGTTGGAGATATTTCGACGTTTAAGCACTCGTTGAACTCCAATTCACAGTGCTAATGCAATGCACAACAGTTTAAGCGTCGAAACACAAAAAATATCTCGCAAATCGCGATTTTGACGAAAAATAGCCGTCATTTCCTTCCCGTTGGAGATATTTCGACGTTTAAGCACTCGTTGAACTCCATTTAACAGTGCTAATGCAATGCACAACCGTTTAAGCGTCGAAACAATCAAAATATGTCGCAAATCGCGATTTTGATGAAAATTAACTGTCATTTCCTTCCCGTTGGAGATATTTCGACGTTCAAGCACTCGTTGAACTCCATTTGACAGTGCTAATGCTATGCACAACCATTTAAGCATCGAAACAATCAAAATATCTCGCAAATCGTGAAGATTTCGTCGATTTTGACGATAAATAGCTGTCATTTCCATCCCGTTGGAGATATTTCGACGTTTAAGCACTCGTTGAACTCCATTTCACAGTGCTAATGAAATGCACAACCGTTTAAGCGTCGAAACAACCAAAATATCTCGCAATTCGCGATTTTTACGAAAAATAGCCGTCATTTCCTTCCTGTTGGAGATATTTCGACGTTTAAGCACTCGTTGAACTCAATTTCACAGTGCTAATGCAGTGCACAACCATTTAAGCGTCGAAACAAACAAAATATCTCGCAAATCGCGATTTTGACGAAAATTAACTGTCATTTCCTTCCCGTTGGAGATATTTCGACGTTTAAGCGCTCGTTGAACTCCATTTTACAGTGCAAATGCATTGCACTACCGTTTAAGCGTCGAAACAATCAAAATATCTCGCAAATCGCGAAGACTTCGTCGATTTTGACGAAAAATAGCCGTCATTTCCTTCCCGTTGGAGATATTTCGACGTTTAAGCACCCGTTGAACTCCATTTCACAGTGCTAATGCAATGCACAACCATTTAAGCATCGAAACAATCAAAATATCTCGCAAATCGCGATTTTGCCGAAAAATAGCCGTCATTTCCTGCCCGTTGGAGATGTTTCTTCGTTCAAGCACTCGTTGAACTCCATTTCACAGTGCTAATGCAATGCACAACCATTTAAGCGTCGAAACAATCAAAATATCTCGCAAATCGCGATTTTGACGAAAAATAGCCGTCATTTCCTTCCCGTTGGAGATATTTCGACGTTTAAGCGCTCGTTGAACTCCATTTTACAGTGCAAATGCATTGCACTACCCTTTAAGCGCCGAAACAATCAAAATATCTCGCAAATCGCGAAGATTTCGCCGATTTGGACGAAAAATAGCCGTCATTTCCTTCCCGTTGGAGATATTTCGACGTTTATGCACTCGTTGAACTCCATTTCACAGTGCCAATGCAATGCACAACCGGTTAAGCGTCGAAACAATCAAAATATCTCGCAAATCACGATTTTGACGAAAATTAACTGTCATTTCCTTCCCGTTGGAGATATATCGACGTTTAAGCGCTCGTTGAACTCCATTTTACAGTGCAAATGCATTGCACTACCGCTTAAGCGTCGAAACAATCAAAATAGCTCGCAAATCGCGAAGATTTCGTCGATTTTGACGAAAAATAGCCGTCATTTCCTTCCCGTTGGAGATATTTCGACGTTTAACCGCTCGTTGAACTAGATTTTACAGTGCAAATGCATTGCACTACCGTTTAAGCGTCGAAACAATCAAAATAGCTCGCAAATCGCGAAGATTTCGTCGATTTTGACGAAAAATAGCCGTCATTTCCTTCCCGTTGGAGATATTTCGACGTTTAAGCACTCGTTGAACTCCATTTCACAGTGCTAATGCAATGCACAACAGTTTAAGCGTCGAAACACTCAAAATATCTCGCAAATCGCGATTTTGACGAAAAATAGCCGTCATTTCCTTCCCGTTGGAGATATTTCGACGTTTAAGCACTCGTTGAACTCCATTTCACAGTGCTAATGCAATGCACAACCGTTTAAGCGTCGAAACAATCAAAATATGTCGCAAATCGCGATTTTGACGAAAAATAGCCGTCATTTCCTTCCCGTTGGAGATATTTCGACGTTTAAGCACTCGTTGAACTCCATTTCACAGTGCTAATGCAATGCACAACCGTTTAAGCGTCGAAACAATCAAAATATCTCGCAAATCGTGAAGATTTCGTCGATTTTGACGATAAATAGCTGTCATTTCCATCCCGTTGGAGATATTTCGACGTTTAAGCACTCGTTGAACTCCATTTCACAGTGCTAATGAAATGCACAACCGTTTAAGCGTCGAAACAACCAAAATATCTCGCAATTCGCGATTTTTACGAAAAATAGCCGTCATTTCCTTCCTGTTGGAGATATTTCGACGTTTAAGCACTCGTTGAACTCAATTTCACAGTGCTAATGCAGTGCACAACCATTTAAGCGTCGAAACAAACAAAATATCTCGCAAATCGCGATTTTGACGAAAATTAACTGTCATTTCCTTCCCGTTGGAGATATTTCGACGTTTAAGCGCTCGTTGAACTCCATTTTACAGTGCAAATGCATTGCACTACCGTTTAAGCGTCGAAACAATCAAAATATCTCGCAAATCGCAAAGATTTCGTCGATTTTGACGAAAAATAGCCGTCATTTCCTTCCCGTTGGAGATATTTCGACGTTTAAGCACCCGTTGAACTCCATTTCACAGTGCTAATGCAATGCACAACCATTTAAGCATCGAAACAATCAAAATATCTCGCAAATCGCGATTTTGCCGAAAAATAGCCGTCATTTCCTGCCCGTTGGAGATATTTCGACGTTCAAGCACTCGTTGAACTCCATTTCACAGTGCTAATGCAATGCACAACCATTTAAGCGTCGAAACAATCAAGATATCTCGCAAATCGCGATTTTGACGAAAATTAACTGTCATTTCCTTCCCGTTGGAGATATTTCGACGTCTAAGCGCTCGTTGAACTCCATTTTACAGTGCAAATGCATTGCACTACCGTTTAAGCGTCGAAACAATCAAAATAGCTCGCAAATCGCGAAGATTTCGTCGATTTTGACGAAAAATAGCCGTCATTTCCTTCCCGATGTAGATATTTCGACGTTTAAGCACTCGTTGAACTCCATTTCACAGTGCTAATGCAATGCACAACCGTTTAAGCGTCGAAACAATCAAAATATGTCGCAAATCGCGATTTTGACGAAAAATAGCCGTCATTTCCTTCCCGTTGGAGATATTTCGACGTTTAAGCGCTCGCTGAACTCCATTTTACAGTGCAAACGCATTGCACTACCGTTTAAGCGTCGAAACAATCAAAATATCTCGCAAACCGCGATGATTTCGTCGATTTTGACGATAAATAGCCGTCATTTCCTTCCCGTTGGAGATATTTCGACGTTTAAGCACTCGTTGAACTCCATTTCACAGTGCTAATGCAATGCACAACCATTTAAGCGTCGAAACAATCAAAATATCTCGCAAATCGCGATTTTGCCGAAAAATAGCCGTCATTTCCTGCCCGTTGTGGATATTTCGACGTTCAAGCACCCGTTGAACTCCATTTCACAGTGCTAGTGCAATGCACAACCATTTAAGCATCGAAACAATCAAAATATCTCGCAAATCACGATTTTGACGGAAATTAACTGTCATTTCCTTCCCGTTGGAGATATTTCGACGTGTAAGCACTCGTAGAACTCCATTTCACAGTGCTAATGCAATGCACAAGCATTTAAGCGTCGAAACAATCAAAATATCTCGCAAATCGCGAAGATTTCGAAAATTTTAGCGAAAAATAGCCGTCATTTCCTTCCCGTTGGAGATATTTCGACGTGTAAGCACTCGTTGAACTCCATTTCACAGTGCTAATGCAATGCACAACCATTTAAGCGTCGAAACAATCAAAATATCTCGCAAATCGCGAAGATTTCGAAAATTTTAGCGACAAATAGCCGTCATTTCCTTCGCGTTGGAGATTTTTCGACGTTTAAGCACTCGTTGAACTCCATTTCACAGTGCTAATGCAATGCACAGCGTTTAAGCGTCGAAACAATCAAAATATCTCGCAAATCGCGAAGATTTCGAAAATTTTAGCGAAAAATAGCCGTCATTTCCTTCGCGTTGGAGATTTTTCGACGTGTAAGCACTCGTTGAACTCCATTTCACAGTGCTAATGCAATGCACAACCATTTAAGCGTCGAAACGATCAAAATATCTCGCAAATCGCTAAGATTTCGAAAATTTTAGCGAAAAATAGCCGTCATTTCCTTCGCGTTGGAGATTTTTCGACGTTTAAGCACTCGTTGAACTCCATTTCACAGTGCTAATGCAATGCACAGCGTTTAAGCGTCGAAACAATCAAAATATCTCGCAAATCGCGAAGATTTCGAAAATTTTAGCGAAAAATAGCCGTCATTTCCTTCACGTTGGAGATTTTTTCGACGTTTAAGCACTCGTTGAACTCCATTTCACAGTGCTAATGCAATGCACAACGTTTTAAGCGTCGAAACAATCAAAATATCTCGCAAATCGCGAAGATTTCGAAAATTTTGAGGAGAAATAGCCGTCATTTCCTTACCGTTGGAGATATTTCGACGTTTAAGCACTCGTTGAACTCCATTTCACAGTGCTAATGCAATGCACAACCATTTAAGCGTCGAAACAATCAAAATATCTCGCAAATCGCGAGGATTTCGAAAATTTTAGCGAAAAATAGCCGTCATTTCCTTCGCGTTGGAGCTTTTTCGACGTTTAAGCACTCGTTGAACTCCATTTCACAGTGCTAATGCAATGCACAACCATTTAAGCGTCGAAACAATCAAAATATCTCGCAAATCGCGAAGATTTCGAAAATTTTGACGAAAAATAGCCGTCATTTCCTTCCCGTTGGAGATATTTCGACGTTTAAGCACTCGTTGAACTCCATTTCACAGTGCTAATGCAATGCACAACCATTTAAGCGTCGAAACAATCAAAATATCTCGCAAATCGCGAAGATTTCGAAAATTTTAGCGAAAAATAGCCGTCATTTCCTTCCCGTTGGAGATATTTCGTCGTTTAAGCACTCGTTGAACTCCATTTCACAGTGCCAATGCAATGCACAGCGTTTAAGCGTCGAAACAATCAAAATATCTCGCAAATCGCGAAGATTTCGAAAATTTTAGCGAAAAATAGCCGTCATTTCCTTCCCGTTGGAGATATTTCGACGTTTAAGCACTCGTTGAACTCCATTTCACAGTGCTAATGCAATGCACAACCATTTAAGCGTCGAAACAATCAAAATATCTCGCAAATCGCGAAGATTTCGAAAATTTTAGCGAAAAATAGCCGTCATTTCCTTCCCGTTGGAGATATTTCGACGTTTAAGCACTCGTTGAACTCCATTTCACAGTGCTAATGCAATGCACAACCATTTAAGCGTCGAAACAATCAAAATATCTCGCAAATCGCTAAGATTTCGAAAATTTTAGCGAAAAATAGCCGTCATTTCCTTCGCGTTGGAGATTTTTCGACGTTTAAGCACTCGTTGAACTCCATTTCACAGTGCTAATGCAATGCACAGCGTTTAAGCGTCGAAACAATCAAAATATCTCGCAAATCGCGAAGATTTCGTAAATTTTGACGAGAAATAGCCGTCATTTCCTTCGCGTTGGAGATTTTTCGACGTTTAAGCACTCGTTGAACTCCATTTCACAGTGCTAATGCAATGCACAACGTTTAAGCGTCGAAACAATCAAAATATCTCGCAAATCGCGAAGATTTCGAAAATTTTGAGGAGAAATAGCCGTCATTTCCTTACCGTTGGAGATATTTCGACGTTTAAGCACTCGTTGAACTCCATTTCACAGTGCTAATGCAATGCACAACCATTTAAGCGTCGAAACGATCAAAATATCTCGCAAATCGCTAAGATTTCGAAAATTTTAGCGAAAAATAGCCGTCATTTCCTTCGCGTTGGAGATTTTTCGACGTTTAAGCACTCGTTGAACTCCATTTCACAGTGCTAATGCAATGCACAGCGTTTAAGCGTCGAAACAATCAAAATATCTCGCAAATCGCGAAGATTTCGAAAATTTTAGCGAAAAATAGCCGTCATTTCCTTCACGTTGGAGATTTTTCGACGTTTAAGCACTCGTTGAACTCCATTTCACAGTGCTAATGCAATGCACAACGTTTAAGCGTCGAAACAATCAAAATATCTCGCAAATCGCGAAGATTTCGAAAATTTTGAGGAGAAATAGCCGTCATTTCCTTACCGTTGGAGATATTTCGACGTTTAAGCACTCGTTGAACTCCATTTCACAGTGCTAATGCAATGCACAACCATTTAAGCGTCGAAACAATCAAAATATCTCGCAAATCGCGAGGATTTCGAAAATTTTAGCGAAAAATAGCCGTCATTTCCTTCGCGTTGGAGCTTTTTCGACGTTTAAGCACTCGTTGAACTCCATTTCACAGTGCTAATGCAATGCACAACCATTTAAGCGTCGAAACAATCAAAATATCTCGCAAATCGCGAAGATTTCGAAAATTTTGACGAAAAATAGCCGTCATTTCCTTCCCGTTGGAGATATTTCGACGTTTAAGCACTCGTTGAGCTCCATTTCACAGTGCTAATGCAATGCACAACCATTTAAGCGTCGAAACAATCAAAATATCTCGCAAATCGCGAAGATTTCGAAAATTTTAGCGAAAAATAGCCGTCATTTCCTTCCCGTTGGAGATATTTCGTCGTTTAAGCACTCGTTGAACTCCATTTCACAGTGCCAATGCAATGCACAGCGTTTAAGCGTCGAAACAATCAAAATTTCTCGCAAATCGCTAAGATTTCGAAAATTTTAGCGAAAAATAGCCGTCATTTCCTTCGCGTTGGAGATTTTTCGACGTTTAAGCACTCGTTGAACTCCATTTCACAGTGCTACTGCAATGCACAGCGTTTAAGCGTCGAAACAATCAAAATATCTCGCAAATCGCGAAGATTTCGAAAATTTTAGCGAAAAATAGCCGTCATTTCCTTCGCGTTGGAGATTTTTCGACGTTTAAGCACTCGTTGAACTCCATTTCACAGTGCTAATGCAATGCACAACCATTTAAGCGTCGAAACAATCAAAATATCTCGCAAATCGCGAAGATTTCGAAAATTTTAGCGAAAAATAGCCGTCATTTCCTTCCCGTTGGAGATATTTCGACGTTTAAGCACTCGTTGAACTCCATTTCACAGTGCTAATGCAATGCACAGCGTTTAAGCGTCGAAACAATCAAAATATCTCGCAAATCGCGAAGATTTCGAAAATTTTAGCGAAAAATAGCCGTCATTTCCTTCCCGTTGGAGATATTTCGACGTTTAAGCACTCGTTGAACTCCATTTCACAGTGCTAATGCAATGCACAACCATTTAAGCGTCGAAACAATCAAAATATCTCGCAAATCGCGAAGATTTCGAAAATTTTAGCGAAAAATAGCCGTCATTTCCTTCCCGTTGGAGATATTTCGACGTTTAAGCACTCGTTGAACTCCATTTCACAGTGCTAATGCAATGCACAGCGTTTAAGCGTCGAAACAATCAAAATATCTCGCAAATCGCGAAGATTTCGAAAATTTTAGCGAAAAATAGCCGTCATTTCCTTCCCGTTGGAGATATTTCGACGTGTAAGCACTCGTTGAACTCCATTTCACAGTGCTAATGCAATGCACAGCGTTTAAGCGTCGAAACAATCAAAATATCTCGCAAATCGCGAAGATTTCGAAAATCTTAGCGAAAAATATCCGTCATTTCCTTACCGTTGGAGTTATTTCGACGTGTAAGCACTCGTTGAACTCCATTTCACAGTGCTAATGCAATGCACAACCATTTAAGCGTCGAAACGATCAAAATATCTCGCAAATCGCTAAGATTTCGAAAATTTTAGCGAAAAATAGCCGTCATTTCCTTCGCGTTGGAGATTTTTCGACGTTTAAGCACTCGTTGAACTCCATTTCACAGTGCTAATGCAATGCACAGCGTTTAAGCGTCGAAACAATCAAAATATCTCGCAAATCGCGAAGATTTCGAAAATTTTAGCGAAAAATAGCCGTCATTTCCTTCACGTTGGAGATTTTTCGACGTTTAAGCACTCGTTGAACTCCATTTCACAGTGCTAATGCAATGCACAACGTTTAAGCGTCGAAACAATCAAAATATCTCGCAAATCGCGAAGATTTCGAAAATTTTGAGGAGAAATAGCCGTCATTTCCTTACCGTTGGAGATATTTCGACGTTTAAGCACTCGTTGAACTCCATTTCACAGTGCTAATGCAATGCACAACCATTTAAGCGTCGAAACAATCAAAATATCTCGCAAATCGCGAGGATTTCGAAAATTTTAGCGAAAAATAGCCGTCATTTCCTTCGCGTTGGAGCTTTTTCGACGTTTAAGCACTCGTTGAACTCCATTTCACAGTGCTAATGCAATGCACAACCATTTAAGCGTCGAAACAATCAAAATATCTCGCAAATCGCGAAGATTTCGAAAATTTTGACGAAAAATAGCCGTCATTTCCTTCCCGTTGGAGATATTTCGACGTTTAAGCACTCGTTGAACTCCATTTCACAGTGCTAATGCAATGCACAGCGTTTAAGCGTCGAAACAATCAAAATATCTCGCAAATCGCGAAGATTTCGAAAATTTTAGCGAAAAATAGCCGTCATTTCCTTCCCGTTGGAGATATTTCGTCGTTTAAGCACTCGTTGAACTCCATTTCACAGTGCCAATGCAATGCACAGCGTTTAAGCGTCGAAACAATCAAAATATCTCGCAAATCGCGAAGATTTCGAAAATTTTGAGGAGAAATAGCCGTCATTTCCTTACCGTTGGAGATATTTCGACGTTTAAGCACTCGTTGAACTCCATTTCACAGTGCTAATGCAATGCACAACCATTTAAGCGTCGAAACAATCAAAATATCTCGCAAATCGCGAGGATTTCGAAAATTTTAGCGAAAAATAGCCGTCATTTCCTTCGCGTTGGAGCTTTTTCGACGTTTAAGCACTCGTTGAACTCCATTTCACAGTGCTAATGCAATGCACGACCATTTAAGCGTCGAAACAATCAAAATATCTCGCAAATCGCGAAGATTTCGAAAATTTTGACGAAAAATAGCCGTCATTTCCTTCCCGTTGGAGATATTTCGACGTTTAAGCACTCGTTGAACTCCATTTCACAGTGCTAATGCAATGCACAACCATTTAAGCGTCGAAACAATCAAAATATCTCGCAAATCGCGAAGATTTCGAAAATTTTAGCGACAAATAGCCGTCATTTCCTTCCCGTTGGAGATATTTCGTCGTTTAAGCACTCGTTGAACTCCATTTCACAGTGCCAATGCAATGCACAGCGTTTAAGCGTCGAAACAATCAAAATATCTCGCAAATCGCTAAGATTTCGAAAATTTTAGCGAAAAATAGCCGTCATTTCCTTCGCGTTGGAGATTTTTCGACGTTTAAGCACTCGTTGAACTCCATTTCACAGTGCTACTGCAATGCACAGCGTTTAAGCGTCGAAACAATCAAAATATCTCGCAAATCGCGAAGATTTCGAAAATTTTAGCGAAAAATAGCCGTCATTTCCTTCGCGTTGGAGATTTTTCGACGTTTAAGCACTCGTTGAACTCCATTTCACAGTGCTAATGCAATGCACAACGTTTAAGCGTCGAAACAATCAAAATATCTCGCAAATCGCGAAGATTTCGAAAATTTTGAGGAGAAATAGCCGTCATTTCCTTACCGTTGGAGATATTTCGACGTTTAAGCACTCGTTGAACTCCATTTCACAGTGCTAATGCAATGCACAACCATTTAAGCGTCGAAACAATCAAAATATCTCGCAAATCGCTAAGATTTCGAAAATTTTAGCGAAAAATAGCCGTCATTTCCTTCGCGTTGGAGATTTTTCGACGTTTAAGCACTCGTTGAACTCCATTTCACAGTGCTAATGCAATGCACAGCGTTTAAGCGTCGAAACAATCAAAATATCTCGCAAATCGCGAAGATTTCGTAAATTTTGACGAGAAATAGCCGTTGTTACGTATCAATTTGTTTGTTTAAATCGATCAAATCTAAGGTTGAATTTTACTGAAAAATTTTTTCTTTTTTTTTTTTTATAGTTGAGTTTGAGTTTTGAATTTAATCGGAAAGGAAATAAATTAAAATGATATTATTGTGTATTTAATTCCGATTTAGGTTATTAATTAATACGGTAGTTGCTGCCACCAGAAATAGTCCAAAGACTATTTCAAAATATTTTATTTTTTATTATTTTCTTTTGCGTTTAATGGGTATCGTTAACTGACGCTTAATGCAACTGGTAAACGAATTTCACTTTTCGGCTAACCTGCTATGCGCAGGGATACTAGCGCGGGAGAGGATTAAAGCTGGGTACAATAAATATTTTTCCTCGTCGAACGAATTTTTACTTGAATGTGAAATGGGTTAGGTTAATATATATATATATATTCGATTAGCTAGATATATATATTTTAGCGTTGCTGGATTAGATAGGAATGTGAGATTGGTTGTTGTTTTATATAAATTTATTGTTTCGTTTGACTTCCTCTTCTCTTTTAATTTCGCTGTTAAGACCGAAACTCAATTCATTTACCCCGATGGATTCTATCGCCACGATTTTCTTGCCTTTTGAGTTTAGCTATCGAGGATAATTCTAACGATCCTCTCTGTGTGGGACTCGTGTGATTTCGCCAGCCTTGCCCAAAGACGGGTAATAATTTACCAACAGTGGGAGGAGGAAGGCGAAGATCGATGGGTGTTCTCGATAATTGAAAACACCGTTTGCACGAGCCGACATAGCGAACGATCTTTTGGTTAATTTCCCGAAGGAGGGATTGTTTTGTTATATCTTTCTTATAATCGCATGCAAGAATGGCAAGAATATCGGTTAATAGCAATACCGGTATCGTTCTTGATTTTCAATTGACCCCGACGATATATTTATTAGTCCTTTCTGAGCGGGACTTGTGTGATTTCGCAAGCCTTGCCCAAAGATGGGTAATATTTTACCAACAATGGGAGGAGGAATGCGAAGATCAGTGGGTGTTTCAGTAGCTGAAAACACCGTTCGCACAAGCCGACACAACGGACAACTCCTTTGTTTAAAATTTAAGCAATGTTTCTATCTTAAAAACCGTAAACGAAATCGATGATAGGAGGTTTTGATTCAATTCTCGAGGACAACGAGATTGCCAGAGAAGAAGAAAGTTTTTTTTTTTTAAATTTAATTTGCTTACCTTGAGGAAAAGGTGCTATCGGGTGCCATCACTCCAGCTGTCCCGGTGATCGTCGAAGGTTGTTGGGTTTATTATTTAATCTCGAATATAGTTTTCTATCAACCTTTACTTTATTAAACTATTTCGATACAAATTGAGTGACTTGCTAACTGAATTGATATCGCAATGAAGACTTAAAATTTTACTTTATTTAATCGCGACTCTCTTTTCTTTATCGAAAAACTAAAGACCCCGAAACGCAAAATACTTATACAAATTTCTAGACGCAAAGAATAATGAGCCGTAGTAACAAACGATCGCAAACTGATGAACGAATAATGCACGAATAATGAGCTAATAATGCACTGAATAAAGAACTGATTATGAACTGAATAAAAAATGAACCGATTATGAACTGGTAATGATCTGAATAAAAATCAACCGATTATGAACACCGCGCTACGTTGCATCGCTTATTTATAATGCCATCCCCCACGAGGTGGTGGTCCGCTGGGGGTACGCTTCCGTGGGAATCGGGATGTTGCAGTTTGGGCTTCTTAGAATCGTACGTGACAAAATGTAAATACCATATTTCGACTTAGTTTTTATCAGTCTTGTGTTTCCGCTGAGCTAGCGTCTAGGAGATTTGAGGCATTCCACGCTGATCTAGTCCGTTTCGCGAGAAACTTCCACGTGCTGTACCGTGGGAATTACCGGTGTTTCTTTGGCGCGTGGAAGGGCTGGTGGCTGCAGCATCATTATTATTTTAAAGTTTGCTCGGGCAACACGCGCAACTCCGCTGCTCTCCCATAACAAAGACCTCCTCCTTCGAATTGTTTTGCGTAAGTTTGGATGTTTGCATATTAAGATTGTTTTGTGATTTTGATTGTTTTTCCCTTTTTTTTTGCTATTCCCTTAGGCTTCGGTGATCGACGTTCGAACCATGTTTGCTGAGTCGTTTCTATCAGAGGTTCCTTTCCAGACTTCCCTGGTACGTATTTAGTCTTATTTTTAGTTCGTTTGGTTCGTCCTGTTTCGTTTTATTTAAAATATACCGTGTTGTTTCCAGCCCAAGCGAAAGAGGGATTCCGAAGAGCCCATGGGCGACTCAGGGGAACCCATCAAGCGCATGCGGCCTTGTGATGGACCACGAGTGTCGGGGAGTTTGGAGGAACTGTTTTACATTGGTGCCGAGGCTGTGTCGAAATTGGGTTTTGACGATTTAGTTACTTTCGACGAGAGTTTCTTTGATGCGGAGACCGTCATATTGGAGAGGGAACCCCCTCTGGTTGAAATCGTCGATACCGAGCGTTGCGTGAAAGTTCGTTTTGCGAATGAAATTCCCGAAGAGGTTTTGGAGGCGCATCTTCGTCACCATGCTTCTGGGAGAAAGGGAATTTCCCCTGTTGTGCGCTATTGGTGTATGTGTGAGTTCAGCGAACTTTATCCCGGAGCTCCTTGCTTCGATTTTGATTTATTGTAGACCTGCCTCAATTTTGTTGGTTCGCTGTTTTGATGTTCCTTATTATTATTAATTTTGTGTTCAATATGTGTATATATATATATATATATTTTTTAGTCTGATAGTGTTAGGTTATCTATTTTACATTTGTTAATTTTTTTAATTTTATATTTCCCCCCTTTTATTTAAATATATATATATATATTTTTACATTTGTAGTTGCCCATAAAATTTATTAAAGAAAAGTGTTAACAATGTGTTTTGATGATTTGTTTCTCGCGCCTGACTTCCATTAATCCCTAATATTCCTGTCGCCATGACGCGTGTAAATCCAACATGGCCGCTCATAAATGTCATCAGTAAAGTTTTTAGTGACGGGTCTTTAGTTTTGTTTGATATCGAAGTAATTTTCGTCTGTCGCTCGTTTTTCCTTATTCTACCGCAATTAGAACATTTATTTATTAATATTATTTTAAAGCGACAATAGTATAACTCGTGTGAATATACGTATATATATATGTTTATGTTGTGTGTCACTTCAGTATAGCTAATGTTTTGTAATTCTTTGATTGCATTATTTATTGTTTCGAGTAGTTTATTTCATAGAGTATTCGATAATATAAAACATATGCACTCACACATACATATATATATATATATATATATACGTATTTATATGCATATCTCTCTTGCCCATATAGTGTTCATACGAAATGAAATGTTAATTATTTATTTTATATTAATTTCTTTTAATAAGATAGAACACACACACACGCACGCGTATATATGTATATATTTCTGGCAAAGTGATTTTCATTCAGATTCTTTAGTGATATAGTGTTGTGTATTTGAGGTTATGTGTCAATCATTTGATTTCATATATACATATATATCTTGTAGTGTGACAACATAGTATTGAAGGTTTTGTTTCTAGATTATTGTGCGTTTAGTGTGTGTTTACATATTTGTGTTTGATGATAGAATTTCTGTATGCAATTACTCAGGTCGTTGCGATGTTAATTATTTTGAGCGTTTGGGTTATCGACAAGTTGTCGCTTAGTCCCAAGTGTTGCGTTGTGTGTTCTATTTCTTTTGTAGATTATTAATAGTAGTTTTAGTTTAGAAAAATGAATTATTTATATGTTTATATAGAGACATGCATGTTTCATAATGTAATTCTTATATTATAATGCTCTACCGGCATCTAGGCTAGTTTTAAGTATGTATTTTAGATTGTAAAAATCACATAGATTAGTAGTAGTTTAGAATATAGATTTTTATAAGTTTGTGTAGAGACATGCATGTTTCGTAATGTAATTCTTATTTTATAACTCTTTACCGGAGCGTAGCCTGTATCTTAGATTGTCGATTCGAGCGTACATTAATAGTAGTTTAGTTTAGAATATAATATATATATATAGACATGCATGTTTCGTAATGTAGTTCATATTTTATAATTCTTTACCGGAACGTAGGCTAGTTTCAAATATGTATCTGTTTAATAGAATGCGCACACATATATATATGTTTCTGACAATGTAACTTTTATTTCTTTAATAATACAATATTGTATGTATTAGTTTTTAACTTTGTATATACTTATATTTCATAAATTGATAATATTGTATTTGTTGCATAGTATTATAAGCGCTAACTCTAATATATACTAATTATTACGTGCCTAGCATATATGTTTATACTTATATGTAACTCTTCAAGTTGATTGATTAAAATATACTTATATATATACTCGTATTTCTGGCGTTTTCAATTATTTCCCTTTCTGCAGTTATTCTTATTTCCTGATTTATTTATTTGGTTCGTAACTCGTTCAATCCGTCAGCTGGTTTTATTTATTTTATTTTATTTTATACTGATTGGATTTATTAGTCGCCCCTCACTTTGTTAATCCTTCCTTTAGTTTCGTGGTGCCGTGTGTTCGTTTGTGTATTCAAATCTTTATTCGCGCGTTTTGTATAGAATAGTTTTCTTGTTCTCGTTACGGCGCGTGCGGAGCGCGGGACGTGACACCCCCGCCCTTGGAGTTCAAATTTCCAAAGGAAATTTGACTGATGGTGTCTCTGAGTTCGCTCAAGGCGGATGTAGATGGCGTTGGTTGTTGAGTGACTACTGGTGTTATCGATATTCCTCTAGGTTGTGCCGTTTGATCATCGATATTTCGTTTTCCTTTGAGGTATAGTAGCAGGTGGGTAACTGAGCCGCATATTGCTCCTAATAGGGCGATTCCACATCCGTAAGTTTCACGTAACTGGTATCCGTGTATGGCTATATCTATTATCGTCTTGATTAATTTAAATATTACAAGTATTCCAAATATTGCTGCACTGACAGTTCCAAATTCCATAAAACCATTCCATAAGCTTGATACGGTATTTTTTGCTATTGTTGTTAATGTGTTTTCGTCCATTATTCCCAGAATGTTTACTGTTCCAGGGACGATTGTTTTTCCTGTTGCTCCTCTGGCCAATGTGTTCAAAACTGCAGATTTTTCTGCCGGGAACATGACGTGGTCCCGAAGTGCGTCGAGGTCCTTTTGGGTGTATATTCCGCTCGTGGCCAACGACGATGGTGCTGAATATTGCCACGTTTGACGTACGTCCGGGCGGAGTTCCTGTGGTGCAATTGTTTCCATGGGTTTTGGTACGAATTTGTGCCAGAGTCCGTCGATATTGTATAGTGTAGGTAGTACCGCGCTACATTCTCTGTGGTTTCCGTGTTGCGTTAGAATGTGTGTTTTTGGCGTTAAAAATGCGGTGCGATTCCCTTGCCAAACAGGTAGTTCCGAATAGCATTCTGTTGTATGTCGTACTTTTACTTGTACCGGAATGCATTTGACTATGTGGACTGCTTCTCCTGCGATCAGAGCCATGTGTCCTGGGGTTTTGGTTATGGTGTATGCAAATTCATCGGGCAGTAAGATTGCTAAGCTTAAAGCATTTTCTATTAGTTTCTTTTGCGTGGTACATCTTTGTGTCAGTATATCATGGTATAATGTCGTCATTTGTCGTTTAATATGTTTCTCTACGTAAATGAATTTTGAGTTGACGTATGCGAATATGTCCAAGTTTTCGACTGCTGTCTTTCTTTTGGAGACGAACGTATTTCCTCTTGTTGTTTCTAATAGGAACAATTTGGGGTGTTCGGTGGATAGTAGGGTATATCCACACAGTGGCTGTTCTCCGGTTTTAGTCAGTGCAAATGTTACTTCCTGCGTTGTTAGCGCGTAAACTGGTTGTGCTGATTCTCTGTTGGTTTTTATTTCCTGGATCCTTGTAGCAATTCCTTCATATAGTACATCGTACTGATCAAATTTGCATGGTGAGGGTGGTTGTGGTTGCCAATAAGTGTATCCGTTTTCAGCGTCTAGACAGTTTCCTTCGCTAAAGGTACATACCGTTCCTGATTTCAGTAGAATTTTGTTCGCCTCGATCCGTACTGGCACGACTGCTGATTTTAAACTTATCCTCACTGTTGCTTGTACAATGACCTTTTCCCAGCTCCCATATGGGTCTACATACTGTGTTCCCTGGCAGCTGCCGTCGTCTGTTAGCTTGCCGGCTAGGACAAGCGACCTTGTTTCTGTCGCATTATCCTTTAGACCAACTATAAGGTTTTGTGGTCCGAGTGAAAACGTGCCGTCTTGGTGCATCCTTGTACATTGTTGGGCGGTTGTTTCATGGAGGTATTCGGCGAATCCGTTATGCACTGCCGACGTGTGAGAGTGCATGCCGCAGTAATATACAATTCGAGTTATTTGCACTTTGCATTGCCTTACGTTGGTAAATTCAAATTCTGAGAGTTGAAGTAATTGTATATAAATATCTTGGGTTTCAGTCAATGTAGGCTGTATGCTGCAATCCCCGATGGAGTTTAGAGAGATAGTGGTAACATTGAGGTGGTTGCCATTGCAGTCATATCCTACCAGGCCGTATGTTATTTTGATGAGGGTGAGTATGATGACTAGGTGGTTCATCTTCCTATCAACAATTTATTAAATTGTTTCTTACTCTCGGGTTTATTAGAAATAAGAATAACCTTTTATTATTATTATTATTTTATATATATAAAAAGTTTATATTTATATATTTTTTTCCTCTCCCCCTTTTTTCTTTTTTTATTACAATTATAGCTTGTCTTTGAATATATATATATGTGCGTGTAATGGTAAATATAACGACTTATTTTACGAGTCACTTGGATTATCAATAGATATTGCCTACTTTACAACATGCGTGTATATATATATTGGTAAACATTAAGTGAAAGTTATGTGCATAGTTATAAATGTCATTTGTTTACAGGTGGATAGCATCAGTGTTTGGTCTTGTGCGTAGCATACAAGTACTTCATAGTTCTACGGCGCGGATCACTGTTCCTTGAACTAAAAAGTTTCTTTCAAGGTGAGTTAGATTAGCGTAAATGATCATGCATTGGAGGCATGATATAGCGGGTTGTATGTCCGCTAGGTTTATATCACACATGCGACAGTATGATATTCGTGTTCTTGCAGGTACTCCGCATATGAAATGAGTGGGTGGGTCGTCACATAGGTCCTGGTCGTCTGGATCTAAGTTATCGAAACAGTCTTGACAAAGATGACCGTTATCTAAATGGTAGACGGAACGTATCAACCGAACACAGAGGCAAGACTGGACATCCTCCGTCGCTTCCAGATCGAATGCGGGTACAAGTCCGTCTGAGTCCTCTATGTTAGGGTTGATGAACTCGCCACCTGTTCTGTACATACATATGAGAACAGTTAATATATATATTTTATAAATTTTATAAGCTTTGTTCGGACCTATCCTGTATGTGTATAATATAATATGTTATGGTTATGTTAGTTGTTATTTATTATATATTTTTTCCTTAACTCTCTCCCCTCTTTCTTTTTTTTTCTCTTTTTTTTTATATTTTTTTTTTGTGTTCAGTACCTAGCATTGCAATTATAATGCTGTATTGCATTGTATTGGCTATTATATGTATTGGGGTGCGTATGTGTGGAGTGCGCGTGACGAGTTTTCAACATGGTCGCTTGCGTGTATCGTTTGTTTAATGTCGACAATAGCGTGTTGTTGAAATAGATTTATTTTATAGTGTTTCTGTAATATTGTTTTGTGTTTCGTGATATTGTGTGTGTCAATACCGTGTGTTACTTAAATGTGATAGCATGGATTGTGTTGTTACCGAATTTCAATAGTCATTGTTTTGATTATACACGACTTGCATTTATATATAATTCTTGTTTAATTTAGTTAATGTTTTTTGTGTATTGTGTTACCAGATATTTTGTATAGCGTAACTTTATTCTTTTGCACCGAGTTCGGTCATGTTGTTAATATTTAGTTAGTCTATGTTGATTAATTTCTAACCTATTCCTGTGTTTATTAACCTTTCTTATTTTCCTATTAATTTATTATTGCATGTAATTGCTATTTGCTATTATTTTGTGTATGATATGAGTTAGTTCCCTTATTAGTGATTAAAATCTACTTGTTAGATTAACATTGTCTTTAATTCTTCAGGTTCTACTCTTTCGATGCCCCATCACTTACCTAGAGCATTCCCACAACATCATCTGATTCTTGGATATGTCTTAAATACTTACTACGGTTGTCTTCAATCGTCTTATATCTGTGGCCATAAAGGTACTGCTTAGTTTATTTAATTTAATATGTGTATAGTGCATTGTGCATGCGACCGCTATTGTGCATTACAAAATTCGCTTCTACATGTTAGATATAATAATATAACAATACTACGTAGATTAATACATAATAAAATATCCTTTTACTTTCAATTAATCTATCTTAATTATTTTCTAACCACTTTCTACACTTATCAGCTACTTTATTTCTTCTTGTTAATCTGCAAAATTCATGTATGTACACTTCCTTGTATGGTGATTAATTGTTCGCGAGGTGAGTTGCACTTTCACTGTTCTAATTATTCGTTGAACTAACACGTTTTACATTCAAACAGTAATTGGAGCACTCGTAATAAACTTCTTTTCTTTTCAGGTTTCCGCTATCTGTGTTGTTCGACGAACAGCGCCATGCTTCCACAGTATTGTTACAACGTTTAGTAATGTTGTATTTTGCATTAAGGCAATTGAAGTTAATTTGTTCATTTATTTTCAGCTGGCTGTCGTACATGGTGTTCCGCAAACAGAGATCCATAACCTATTTTGCACGTAAACCTTTCGTGTGATGATTACTTGTTCACAAGGTAACTTTCACTTCCACTCTTTTAATTATTTATTGAATCAACACGTTGTATATTCAAACAATAATTGGAGTACACATAATAATTTTCTTTTTTTTTTCTTTTTAGGTTTTCGCTATCTGTATTATTCGACGAACAGTGTCACACCCCCTTTTGATTTATCCACAATATAGTTATAACACTTAGTAACCTCGTATTTTGCACTGAGACAATTGAAACTAATTTATTCACTTATTTTAGGTAGCTGTCATACATTATGTTCCACGAACAACGATCCATAACCTGTACTTGCACGTACACTTCCTTATTTGTTGATCACTTGTTCTTAAGGTAACTTTCACTTTTACTCATTTAGTTATTTATTAAATCAACATGTTTTATATTCGAACAATAATTAGAGTACACATAATAATTTTTCCTTTTCTTTTAGGTGTTCGATATCTGTATCGATGAACAGCACTACAACATACACTACTGCACTACGTTGCCCACTGAAATCACTCTACTCATTGTTTATTTCGGTTATGCGCTAGTTTTAGTTTGTTTAAGTGCACCGTTCGTGGAATCCCTTTTACTTCAATCTTGACGTTTTGGTTCTGCAAGATTTCTAGCACCTTGTATGGTCCAGTATATTGATCGGAGAATTTTCCTTTACTAGGTTCTTTTAGTAGATATATCGAATCTCCTGTTTTAAAATCTTGAGGGTTAATTCGCCGATCGTTAGTCTTAGTTTGGATTTTATCAAATTTTCTCTTGCCATTCGTTGTACAGTGTCAATTTTATTAAACAGATCTTCGAGATATTCTGCGCATGTTGGTTCCGTGTTCTCTTCGATTGTTACTTCACCAATAGGTTCTCTGGCTAGATGTCCGAAACTAATTTGTGCGGGGAGAGTTTCGTTCCTTTCCTTCATTTTAGTTTTTGTTTTGCGCCAAGACGCAAGTTTACTGACATCGATCCAATTATCCAATTGCTTGACAATAGTATTCAAAATACAAATTTTTGAAAGTGCCGCAGCCATATTAACCCAAAAATATTTTGTATATAGTATAGTGTGATACCATCTATATTTTCCTGGGGAAATCATAAGATCAGCACTACCTACTATGTTACCTACGTCAAATATTAGATGTAGTAACCAATAAAGTATTTTTAATCCAATTATAATCCAATGGCTAGCGTATTTATTCAAGTTTTTATATATATCTTCGACTGGTGATTCCCTATTTTCTCCCTTTTGATTTCTTCGAGCTCGTTGGACTTGTGTTTCTTCAGCTTGAAAATGTTTAGAATCCTTTTCCTTAGTTACCCCTTTTTCTTCTTTATTTACTTTATTCACAACACCTTTGTTTTCCTCTACCCTTTCAGGATGAATAGTTTCACTGGAAGTGCTTATTGTAATTAAATTATTATTTATTTGTAAGGAACGTTTAGGAATATTTTTGGTAGATTTGGAATTAGTCTTTGAATTTTTATTACAAACCTTTTTGCTTATAGATTCTGTTTTGGATTTATGGATAGTTATATTTTTATTCTCTATAGTGTGATCTTCCTTGCAATTTAATGATTTGGCTTTGAGTTCAATAAAGTTTCCTTCTGATGGTTTTATAGAGGTTTTTGAGTGAGATGCACTCGCTATCTCTTTTCCTATTATGGTTGAAACATTCACGAAATTCGTGGAGTCTTGCTTTTGTATCTTTGCCAAGTCGAACGTGGAGGGGCAATTTGCACTTCCCAGCGGGTACAATATCTCTGTGATGTTAGGCAGTGGATAAGCATTGCCTGTCGTCTCGTTGTTCAATTTCCTAGTTCCTGCTTCGTCTGAAAGTTCTTTGGCACTAATATTATTTATCTTGTTTGGTAACTCAGAAAATTTCTCACTCATGATCCTGTCTATGGCACCGTGCGTCCTCTTATTATTTAACGTGACATTATCCCTTATCACAGCAACGGAATGGTGTTTGCATTGAAAAGTTGATTGGTTGAAATGATCAGCATCTTTCTTTTGATCTAGATCTCTATCGAGGTATTTATTTATGCGTTTTTCTTCCCAAGTTATTGCTCTTGTTTCTTTCCTGACATTTTCTTCTATTCCCGGGTTGTTTAGATGTTTCCGCGACGGCGGTACAAATCTCCAGTTCTGGCGGTTGTTTACAGTATAAATACTATTGTATGGTGGATGAACGTTGTTTTGGTTATAATTATCCGAAGGTGTCGGATGTCGGTATCGAATTCTATTTTTCACTTGTTTTAATTCTCGCGTTGCTTTCACGGCTTGGCGGTACGCATCGTCCAAGGATTGGTATCCTGCTATCTTTACTCGTAAATACACCTCGTTTGGGAGCCCCTTAACGAAAGCTTCCCTCGTGTCTCGATCTATCCTATCTTGAAATACGGTGCCGTACTCGTACCTTTCCCCGTTCATTATCGCCAGCCTGAGATCTTTGACGCGTTCTACGTAGTCCAAAATATTTTCTCCCGGTCGTTGAAATATTGTAGCTAATTCCCCTTTATATTCGTTAACCGTTTTTCCCGGACCGAACATATCTTTTAATTTATTCCCGAAATCGTTTAAACTTATTATTTCTGTGTCTTCTATGGCGAGAAATGCGTGTCCGCGAAGTTTATTCGTTAATAATTTTACTAACTGAGATTCTTGATGCTTAGGAACCATGTTTCGTGCGCGTTCGCATGCTCTTAAAAATCGAAATACCGAGGGTCGATGTCCGTCGAACACTGGTACTGTCTCTATGGCATCTTTTAACTTAATTGATTGGGGATTAACTTCTATCGGTATTGTCGCTTGGGAAATTATCGGCGATGATACGGGTGTCTTGCTTTCCTTTTTTATTTTCAGTGAACGCACATCGTCTTGTAATTTATTCATTGTTGTACTCATGTCGCGAAAATTCGCATCCCATGCTTTAAGTTTTTCCGATAACATCAAGATCATGTTTTTGTCCAATGATTCTAATTTAGTTGACATTATTTCTTAGGTATATATTTTATTAATCGAGCGTGACAACTTTAATCTACTATGGAGCGTGTCGAATCGTTTAAACCAACTTTAATCCTCCGTGAATCGTATCCCACCGCTGCCACCAAAAATTTATATACTACTAATCTGTTACGTATCAATTTGTTTGTTTAAATCGATCAAATCTAAGGTTGAATTTTACTGAAAATTTTTTTTTTTTTTTTTTTTATAGTTGAGTTTGAGTTTTGAATTTAATCGGAAAGGAAATAAATTAAAATGATATTATTGTGTATTTAATTCCGATTTAGGTTATTAATTAATACGGTAGTTGCTGCCACCAGAAATAGTCCAAAGACTATTTCAAAATATTTTATTTTTTATTATTTTCCTTTGCGTTTAATGGGTAGCGTTAACTGACGCTTAATGCAACTGGTAAACGAATTTCACTTTTCGGCTAACCTGCTATGCGCAGGGATACTAGCGCGGGAGAGGATTAAAGCTGGGTACAATAAATATTTTTCCTCGTCGAACGGATTTTTACTTGAATGTGAAATGGGTTAGGTTATTATATATATATATTTGATTAGCTAGATATATATATTTTAGCGTTGCTGGATTAGATAGGAATGTGAGATTGTTTGTTGTTTGATATAAATTTATTTTTTCGTTTGACTTCCTCTTCTCTTTTAATTTCGCTGTTAAGACCGAAACTCAATTCATTTACCCCGATGGATTCTGTCGCCACGATTTTCTTGCCTTTTGAGTTTAGCTATCGAGGATAATTCTAACGATCCTCTCTGTGTGGGACTCGTGTGATTTCGCCAGCCTTGCCCAAAGACGGGTAATAATTTACCAACAGTGGGAGGAGGAAGGCGAAGATCGATGGGTGTTCTCGGTAATTGAAAACACCGTTTGCACGAGCCGACACAGCGAACGATCTTTTGGTTAATTTCCCGAAGGAGGGATTGTTTTGTTATATCTTTCTTATAATCGCATGCAAGAATGGCAAGAATATCGGTTAATAGCAATACCGGTATCGTTCTTGATTTTCAATTGACCCCGACGATATATTTATTAGTCCTTTCTGAGCGGGACTTGTGTGATTTCGCAAGCCTTGCCCAAAGATGGGTAATATTTTACCAACAATGGGAGGAGGAATGCGAAGATCAGTGGGTGTTTCAGTAGCTGAAAACACCGTTCGCACAAGCCGACACAACGGACAACTCCTTTGTTTAAAATTTAAGCAATGTTTCTATCTTAAAAACCGTAAACGAAATCGATGATAGGAGGTTTTGATTCAATTCTCGAGGACAACGAGATTGCCAGAGAAGAAGAAAGTTTTTTTTTTTAAATTTAATTTGCTTACCTTGAGGAAAAGGTGCTATCGGGTGCCATCACTCCAGCTGTCCCGGTGATCGTCGAAGGTTGTTGGGTTTATTATTTAATCTCGAATATAGTTTTCTATCAACCTTTACTTTATTAAACTATTTCGATACAAATTGAGTGACTTGCTAACTGAATTGATATCGCAATGAAGACTTAAAATTTTACTTTATTTAATCGCGACTCTCTTTTCTTTATCGAAAAAACTAAAGACCCCGAAACGCAAAATACTTATACAAATTTCTAGACGCAAAGAATAATGAGCCGTAGTAACAAACGATCGCAAACTGATGAACGAATAATGCACGAATAATGAGCTAATAATGCACTGAATAAAGAACTGATTATGAACTGAATAAAAAATGAACCGATTATGAACTGAATATCAACTGATTATGAACTGGTAATGATCTGAATAAAAATCAACCGATTATGAACTGGTAATGATCTGAATAAAAATCAACCGATTATGAACACCGCGCTATGTTGCATCGCTTATTTATAATGCCATCCCCCACGAGGTGGTGGTCCGCTGGGGGTACGCTTCCGTGGGAATCGGGATGTTGCAGTTTGGGCTTCTTAGAATCGTACGTGACAAAATGTAAATACCATATTTCGACTTAGTTTTTATCAGTCTTGTGTTTCCGCTGAGCTAGCGTCTAGGAGATTTGAGGCATTCCACGCTGATCTAGTCCGTTTCGCGAGAAACTTCCACGTGCTGTACCGTGGGAATTACCGGTGTTTCTTTGGCGCGTGGAAGGGCTGGTGGCTGCAGCATCATTATTATTTTAAAGTTTGCTCGGGCAACACGCGCAACTCCGCTGCTCTCCCATAACAAAGACCTCCTCCTTCGAATTGTTTTGCGTAAGTTTGGATGTTTGCATATTAAGATTGTTTTGTGTTTTTGATTGTTTTTCCCTTTTTTTGCCATTTCCTTAGGCTTCGGTGATCGACGTTCGAACCATGTTTGCTGAGTCGTTTCTATCAGAGGTTCCTTTCCAGACTTCCCTGGTACGTATTTAGTCTTATTTTTAGTTCGTTTGGTTCGTCCTGTTTCGTTTTATTTAAAATATACCGTGTTGTTTCCAGCCCAAGCGAAAGAGGGATTCCGAAGAGCCCATGGGCGACTCAGGGGAACCCATCAAGCGCATGCGGCCTTGTGATGGACCACGAGTGTCGGGGAGTTTGGAGGAACTGTTTTACATTGGTGCCGAGGCTGTGTCGAAATTGGGTTTTGACGATTTAGTCACTTTCGACGAGAGTTTCTTTGATGCGGAGACCGTCATATTGGAGAGGGAACCCCCTCTGGTTGAAATCGTCGATACCGAGCGTTGCGTGAAAGTTCGTTTTGCGAATGAAATTCCCGAAGAGGTTTTGGAGGCGCATCTTCGTCACCATGCTTCTGGGAGAAAGGGAATTTCCCCTGTTGTGCGCTATTGGTGTATGTGTGAGTTCAGCGAACTTTATCCCGGAGCTCCTTGCTTCGATTTTGATTTATTGTAGCTGCCTCAATTTTGTTGGTTCGCTGTTTTGATGTTCCTTATTATTATTAATTTTGTGTTCAATATGTGTATATATATATATATATATATATATTTTTTAGTCTGACAGTGTTAGGTTATCTATTTTACGTTTGTTAATTAATTTTTTTTATTTTATATTTCCCCCTTTTATTTAAATATATATATATATATATTTTTATATTTGTAGTTGCCCATAAAATTTATTAAAGAAAAGTGTTAACAATGTGTTTTGATGATTTGTTTCTCGCGCCTGACTTCCATTAATCCCTAATATTCCTGTCGCCATGACGCGTGTAAATCCAACATGGCCGCTCATAAATGTCATCAGTAAAGTTTTTAGTGACGGGTCTTTAGTTTTGTTTGATATCGAAGTAATTTTCGTCTGTCGCTCGTTTTTCCTTATTCTACCGCAATTAGAACATTTATTTATTAATATTATTTTAAAGCGACAATAGTATAACTCGTGTGAATATACGTATATATATATGTTTATGTTGTGTGTCACTTCAGTATAGCTAATGTTTTGTAATTCTTTGATTGCATTATTTATTGTTTCGAGTAGTTTATTTCATAGAGTATTCGATAATATAAAACATATGCACTCACACATACATATATATATATATATATATATATACGTATTTATATGCATATCTCTCTTGCCCATATAGTGTTCATACGAAATGAAATGTTAATTATTTATTTTATATTAATTTCTTTTAATAAGATAGAACACACACACACGCACGCGTATATATGTATATATTTCTGGCAAAGTGATTTTCATTCAGATTCTTTAGTGATATAGTGTTGTGTATTTGAGGTTATGTGTCAATCATTTGATTTCATATATACATATATATCTTGTAGTGTGACAACATAGTATTGAAGGTTTTGTTTCTAGATTATTGTGCGTTTAGTGTGTGTTTACATATTTGTGTTTGATGATAGAATTTCTGTATGCAATTACTCAGGTCGTTGCGATGTTAATTATTTTGAGCGTTTGGGTTATCGACAAGTTGTCGCTTAGTCCCAAGTGTTGCGTTGTGTGTTCTATTTCTTTTGTAGATTATTAATAGTAGTTTTAGTTTAGAAAAATGAATTATTTATATGTTTATATAGAGACATGCATGTTTCATAATGTAATTCTTATATTATAATGCTCTACCGGCATCTAGGCTAGTTTTAAGTATGTATTTTAGATTGTAAAAATCACATAGATTAGTAGTAGTTTAGAATATAGATTTTTATAAGTTTGTGTAGAGACATGCATGTTTCGTAATGTAATTCTTATTTTATAACTCTTTACCGGAGCGTAGCCTGTATCTTAGATTGTCGATTCGAGCGTACATTAATAGTAGTTTAGTTTAGAATATAATATATATATATAGACATGCATGTTTCGTAATGTAGTTCATATTTTATAATTCTTTACCGGAACGTAGGCTAGTTTCAAATATGTATCTGTTTAATAGAATGCGCACACATATATATATGTTTCTGACAATGTAACTTTTATTTCTTTAATAATACAATATTGTATGTATTAGTTTTTAACTTTGTATATACTTATATTTCATAAATTGATAATATTGTATTTGTTGCATAGTATTATAAGCGCTAACTATAATATATACTAATTATTACGTGCCTAGCATATATGTTTATACTTATATGTAACTCTTCAAGTTGATTGATTAAAATATACTTATATATATACTCGTATTTCTGGCGTTTTCAATTATTTCCCTTTCTGCAGTTATTCTTATTTCCTGATTTATTTATTTGGTTCGTAACTCGTTCAATCCGTCAGCTGGTTTTATTTATTTTATTTTATTTTATACTGATTGGATTTATTAGTCGCCCCTCACTTTGTTAATCCTTCCTTTAGTTTCGTGGTGCCGTGTGTTCGTTTGTGTATTCAAATCTTTATTCGCGCGTTTTGTATAGAATAGTTTTCTTGTTCTCGTTACGGCGCGTGCGGAGCGCGGGACGTGACACTCGCAAATCGCGAAGATTTCGAAAATTTTAGCGAAAAATAGCCGTCATTTCCTTCCCGTTGGAGATATTTCGACGTCTAAGCACTCGTTGAACTCCATTTCACAGTGCTAATGCAATGCACAACCATTTAAGCGTCGAAACAATCAAAATATCTCGCAAATCGCGAAGATTTCGAAAATTTTAGCGAAAAATAGCCGTCATTTCCTTCCCGTTGGAGATATTTCGACGTTTAAGCACTCGTTGAACTCCATTTCACAGTGCTAATGCAATGCACAACCATTTAAGCGTCGAAACAATCAAAATATCTCGCAAATCGCGAAGATTTCGAAAATTTTAGCGAAAAATAGCCGTCATTTCCTTCCCGTTGGAGATATTTCGACGTTTAAGCACTCGTTGAACTCCATTTCACAGTGCTAATGCAATGCACAACCATTTAAGCGTCGAAACAATCAAAATATCTCGCAAATCGCGAAGATTTCGAAAATTTTAGCGAAAAATAGCCGTCATTTCCTTCCCGTTGGAGATATTTCGACGTTTAAGCACTCGTTGAACTCCATTTCACAGTGCTAATGCAATGCACAACCATTTAAGCGTCGAAACAATCAAAATATCTCGCAAATCGCGAAGATTTCGAAAATTTTAGCGAAAAATAGCCGTCATTTCCTTCCCGTTGGAGATATTTCGACGTTTAAGCACTCGTTGAACTCCATTTCACAGTGCTAATGCAATGCACAGCCATTTAAGCGTCGAAACAATCAAAATATCTCGCAAATCGCGAAGATTTCGAAAATTTTAGCGAAAAATAGCCGTCATTTCCTTCCCGTTGGAGATATTTCGACGTTTAAGCACTCGTTGAACTCCATTTCACAGTGCTAATGCAATGCACAGCCATTTAAGCGTCGAAACAATCAAAATATCTCGCAAATCGCGAAGATTTCGAAAATTTTAGCGAAAAATAGCCGTCATTTCCTTCCCGTTGGAGATATTTCGACGTTTAAGCACTCGTTGAACTCCATTTCACAGTGCTAATGCAATGCACAACCATTTAAGCGTCGAAACAATCAAAATATCTCGCAAATCGCGAAGATTTCGAAAATTTTAGCGAAAAATAGCCGTCATTTCCTTCCCGTTGGAGATATTTCGACGTTTAAGCACTCGTTGAACTCCATTTCACAGTGCTAATGCAATGCACAACCATTTAAGCGTCGAAACAATCAAAATATCTCGCAAATCGCGAAGATTTCGAAAATTTTAGCGAAAAATAGCCGTCATTTCCTTCCCGTTGGAGATATTTCGACGTTTAAGCACTCGTTGAACTCCATTTCACAGTGCTAATGCAATGCACAACCATTTAAGCGTCGAAACAATCAAAATATCTCGCAAATCGCGAAGATTTCGAAAATTTTAGCGAAAAATAGCCGTCATTTCGTTCCCGTTGGAAATATTTCGACGTTTAAGCACTCGTTGAACTCCATTTCACAGTGCTAATGCAATGCACAGCCATTTAAGCGTCGAAACAATCAAAATATCTCGCAAATCGCGAAGATTTCGAAAATTTTAGCGAAAAATAGCCGTCATTTCCTTCCCGTTGGAGATATTTCGACGTTTAAGCACTCGTTGAACTCCATTTCACAGTGCTAATGCAATGCACAGCCATTTAAGCGTCGAAACAATCAAAATATCTCGCAAATCGCGAAGATTTCGAAAATTTTAGCGAAAAATAGCCGTCATTTCCTTCCCGTTGGAGATATTTCGACGTTTAAGCACTCGTTGAACTCCATTTCACAGTGCTAATGCAATGCACAACCATTTAAGCGTCGAAACAATCAAAATATCTCGCAAATCGCGAAGATTTCGAAAATTTTAGCGAAAAATAGCCGTCATTTCCTTCCCGTTGGAGATATTTCGACGTTTAAGCACGCGTTGAACTCCATTTCACAGTGCTAATGCAATGCACAACCATTTAAGCGTCGAAACAATCAAAATATCTCGCAAATCGCGAAGATTTCGAAAATTTTGACGAAAAATAGCCGTCATTTCCTTCCCGTTGGAGATATTTCGACGTTTAAGCACTCGTTGAACTCCATTTCACAGTGCTAATGCAATGCACAACCATTTAAGCGTCGAAACAATCAAAATATCTCGCAAATCGCGAAGATTTCGAAAATTTTAGCGAAAAATAGCCGTCATTTCCTTCCGTTGGAGATATTTCGACGTTTAAGCACTCGTTGAACTCCATTTCACAGTGCTAATGCAATGCACAACCATTTAAGCGTCGAAACAATCAAAATATCTCGCAAATCGCGAAGATTTCGAAAATTTTAGCGAAAAATAGCCGTCATTTCCTTCCCGTTGGAGATATTTCGACGTCTAAGCACTCGTTGAACTCCATTTCACAGTGCTAATGCAATGCACAACCATTTAAGCGTCGAAACAATCAAAATATCTCGCAAATCGCGAAGATTTCGAAAATTTTAGCGAAAAATAGCCGTCATTTCCTTCCCGTTGGAGATATTTCGACGTTTAAGCACTCGTTGAACTCCATTTCACAGTGCTAATGCAATGCACAACCATTTAAGCGTCGAAACAATCAAAATATCTCGCAAATCGCGAAGATTTCGAAAATTTTAGCGAAAAATAGCCGTCATTTCCTTCCCGTTGGAGATATTTCGACGTTTAAGCACTCGTTGAACTCCATTTCACAGTGCTAATGCAATGCACAACCATTTAAGCGTCGAAACAATCAAAATATCTCGCAAATCGCGAAGATTTCGAAAAATTTTAGCGAAAAATAGCCGTCATTTCCTTCCCGTTGGAGATATTTCGACGTTTAAGCACTCGTTGAACTCCATTTCACAGTGCTAATGCAATGCACAACCATTTAAGCGTCGAAACAATCAAAATATCTCGCAAATCGCGAAGATTTCGAAAATTTTAGCGAAAAATAGCCGTCATTTCCTTCCCGTTGGAGATATTTCGACGTTTAAGCACTCGTTGAACTCCATTTCACAGTGCTAATGCAATGCACAACCATTTAAGCGTCGAAACAATCAAAATATCTCGCAAATCGCGAAGATTTCGAAAATTTTAGCGAAAAATAGCCGTCCATTTCCTTCCCGTTGGAGATATTTCGACGTTTAAGCACTCGTTGAACTCCATTTCACAGTGCTAATGCAATGCACAACCATTTAAGCGTCGAAACAATCAAAATATCTCGCAAATCGCGAAGATTTCGAAAATTTTGACGAAAAATAGCCGTCATTTCCTTCCCGTTGGAGATATTTCGACGTTTTAAGCACTCGTTGAACTCCATTTCACAGTGCTAATGCAATGCACAACCATTTAAGCGTCGAAACAATCAAAATATCTCGCAAATCGCGAAGATTTCGAAAATTTTAGCGAAAAATAGCCGTCATTTCCTTCCCGTTGGAGATATTTCGACGTTTAAGCACTCGTTGAACTCCATTTCACAGTGCTAATGCAATGCACAACCATTTAAGCGTCGAAACAATCAAAATATCTCGCAAATCGCGAAGATTTCGAAAATTTTAGCGAAAAATAGCCGTCATTTCCTTCCCGTTGGAGATATTTCGACGCTTAAGCACTCGTTGAACTCCATTTCACAGTGCTAATGCAATGCACAACCATTTAAGCGTCGAAACAATCAAAATATCTCGCAAATCGCGAAGATTTCGAAAATTTTAGCGATAAATAGCAGTCATTTCCTTCCCGTTGGAGATATTTCGACGTTTAAGCACTCGTTGAACTCCATTTCACAGTGCTAATGCAATGCACAACCATTTAAGCGTCGAAACAATCAAAATATCTCGCAAATCGCGAAGATTTCGAAAATTTTAGCGAAAAATAGCCGTCATTTCCTTCCCGTTGGAGATATTTCGACGCTTAAGCACTCGTTGAACTCCATTTCACAGTGCTAATGCAATGCACAACCATTTAAGCGTCGAAACAATCAAAATATCTCGCAAATCGCGAAGATTTCGAAAATTTTAGCGAAAAATAGCAGTCATTTCCTTCCCGTTGGAGATATTTCGACGTTTAAGCACTCGTTGAACTCCATTTCACAGTGCTAATGCAATGCACAACCATTTAAGCGTCGAAACAATCAAAATATCTCGCAAATCGCGAAGATTTCGAAAATTTTAGCGAAAAATAGCCGTCATTTCCTTCCCGTTGGAGATATTTCGACGTTTAAGCACTCGTTGAACTCCATTTCACAGTGCTAATGCAATGCACAACCATTTAAGCGTCGAAACAATCAAAATATCTCGCAAATCGCGAAGATTTCGAAAATTTTAGCGAAAAATAGCCGTCATTTCCTTCCCGTTGGAGATATTTCGACGTTTAAGCACTCGTTGAACTCCATTTCACAGTGCTAATGCAATGCACAACCATTTAAGCGTCGAAACAATCAAAATATCTCGCAAATCGCGAAGATTTCGAAAATTTTAGCGAAAAATAGCCGTCATTTCCTTCCCGTTGGAGATATTTCGACGTTTAAGCACTCGTTGAACTCCATTTCACAGTGCTAATGCAATGCACAGCCATTTAAGCGTCGAAACAATCAAAATATCTCGCAAATCGCGAAGATTTCGAAAATTTTAGCGAAAAATAGCCGTCATTTCCTTCCCGTTGGAGATATTTCGACGTTTAAGCACTCGTTGAACTCCATTTCACAGTGCTAATGCAATGCACAACCATTTAAGCGTCGAAACAATCAAAATATCTCGCAAATCGCGAAGATTTCGAAAATTTTAGCGAAAAATAGCCGTCATTTCCTTCCCGTTGGAGATATTTCGACGTTTAAGCACTCGTTGAACTCCATTTCACAGTGCTAATGCAATGCACAACCATTTAAGCGTCGAAACAATCAAAATATCTCGCAAATCGCGAAGATTTCGAAAATTTTAGCGAAAAATAGGCCGTCATTTCCTTCCCGTTGGAGATATTTCGACGTTTAAGCACTCGTTGAACTCCATTTCACAGTGCTAATGCAATGCACAACCATTTAAGCGTCGAAACAATCAAAATATCTCGCAAATCGCGAAGATTTCGAAAATTTTAGCGAAAAATAGCCGTCATTTCCTTCCCGTTGGAGATATTTCGACGTTTAAGCACTCGTTGAACTCCATTTCACAGTGCTAATGCAATGCACAACCATTTAAGCGTCGAAACAATCAAAATATCTCGCAAATCGCGAAGATTTCGAAAATTTTAGCGAAAAATAGCCGTCATTTCCTTCCCGTTGGAGATATTTCGACGTTTAAGCACTCGTTGAACTCCATTTCACAGTGCTAATGCAATGCACAACTTTAAGCGTCGAAACAATCAAAATATCTCGCAAATCGCGAAGATTTCGAAAATTTTAGCGAAAAATAGCCGTCATTTCCTTCCCGTTGGAGATATTTCGACGTTTAAGCACTCGTTGAACTCCATTTCACAGTGCTAATGCAATGCACAACCATTTAAGCGTCGAAACAATCAAAATATCTCGCAAATCGCGAAGATTTCGAAAATTTTACGCGAAAAATAGCCGTCATTTCCTTCCCGTTGGAGATATTTCGACGTTTAAGCACTCGTTGAACTCCATTTCACAGTGCTAATGCAATGCACAACCATTTAAGCGTCGAAACAATCAAAATATCTCGCAAATCGCGAAGATTTCGAAAATTTTAGCGAAAAATAGCCGTCATTTCCTTCCCGTTGGAGATATTTCGACGTTTAAGCACTCGTTGAACTCCATTTCACAGTGCTAATGCAATGCACAGCCATTTAAGCGTCGAAACAATCAAAATATCTCGCAAATCGCGAAGATTTCGAAAATTTTAGCGAAAAATAGCCGTCATTTCCTTCCCGTTGGAGATATTTCGACGTTTAAGCACTCGTTGAACTCCATTTCACAGTGCTAATGCAATGCACAACCATTTAAGCGTCGAAACAATCAAAATATCTCGCAAATCGCGAAGATTTCGAAAATTTTAGCGAAAAATAGCCGTCATTTCCTTCCCGTTGGAGATATTTCGACGTTTAAGCACTCGTTGAACTCCATTTCACAGTGCTAATGCAATGCACAACCATTTAAGCGTCGAAACAATCAAAATATCTCGCAAATCGCGAAGATTTCGAAAATTTTAGCGAAAAATAGCCGTCATTTCCTTCCCGTTGGAGATATTTCGACGTTTAAGCACTCGTTGAACTCCATTTCACAGTGCTAATGCAATGCACAACCATTTAAGCGTCGAAACAATCAAAATATCTCGCAAATCGCGAAGATTTCGAAAATTTTAGCGAAAAATAGCCGTCATTTCCTTCCCGTTGGAGATATTTCGACGTTTAAGCACTCGTTGAACTCCATTTCACAGTGCTAATGCAATGCACAACCATTTAAGCGTCGAAACAATCAAAATATCTCGCAAATCGCGAAGATTTCGAAAATTTTAGCGAAAAATAGCCGTCATTTCCTTCCCGTTGGAGATATTTCGACGTTTAAGCACTCGTTGAACTCCATTTCACAGTGCTAATGCAATGCACAACCATTTAAGCGTCGAAACAATCAAAATATCTCGCAAATCGCGAAGATTTCGAAAATTTTAGCGAAAAATAGCCGTCATTTCCTTCCCGTTGGAGATATTCGACGTTTAAGCACTCGTTGAACTCCATTTCACAGTGCTAATGCAATGCACAACCATTTAAGCGTCGAAACAATCAAAATATCTCGCAAATCGCGAAGATTTCGAAAATTTTAGCGAAAAATAGCCGTCATTTCCTTCCCGTTGGAGATATTTCGACGTTTAAGCACTCGTTGAACTCCATTTCACAGTGCTAATGCAATGCACAACCATTTAAGCGTCGAAACAATCAAAATATCTCGCAAATCGCGAAGATTTCGAAAATTTTAGCGAAAAATAGCCGTCATTTCCTTCCCGTTGGAGATATTTCGACGTTTAAGCACTCGTTGAACTCCATTTCACAGTGCTAATGCAATGCACAACCATTTAAGCGTCGAAACAATCAAAATATCTCGCAAATCGCGAAGATTTCGAAAAATTTTAGCGAAAAATAGCCGTCATTTCCTTCCCGTTGGAGATATTTCGACGTTTAAGCACTCGTTGAACTCCATTTCACAGTGCTAATGCAATGCACAACCATTTAAGCGTCGAAACAATCAAAATATCTCGCAAATCGCGAAGATTTCGAAAATTTTAGCGAAAAATAGCCGTCATTTCCTTCCCGTTGGAGATATTTCGACGTTTTAAGCGCTCGTTGAACTCCATTTCACAGTGCTAATGCAATGCACAACCATTTAAGCGTCGAAACAATCAAAATATCTCGCAAATCGCGAAGATTTCGAAAATTTTAGCGAAAAATAGCCGTCATTTCCTTCCCGTTGGAGATATTTCGACGTTTAAGCACTCGTTGAACTCCATTTCACAGTGCTAATGCAATGCACAACCATTTAAGCGTCGAAACAATCAAAATATCTCGGAAATCGCGAAGATTTCGAAAATTTTAGCGAAAAATAGCCGTCATTTCCTTCCCGTTGGAGATATTTCGACGTTTAAGCACTCGTTGAACTCCATTTCACAGTGCTAATGCAATGCACAGCCATTTAAGCGTCGAAACAATCAAAATATCTCGCAAATCGCGAAGATTTCGAAAATTTTAGCGAAAAATAGCCGTCATTTCCTTCCCGTTGGAGATATTTCGACGTTTAAAGCACTCGTTGAACTCCATTTCACAGTGCTAATGCAATGCACAACCATCTAAGCGTCGAAACAATCAAAATATCTCGCAAATCGCGAAGATTTCGAAAATTTTAGCGAAAAATAGCCGTCATTTCCTTCCCGTTGGAGATATTTCGACGTTTAAGCACTCGTTGAACTCCATTTCACAGTGCTAATGCAATGCACAACCATTTAAGCGTCGAAACAATCAAAATATCTCGCAAATCGCGAAGATTTCGAAAATTTTAGCGAAAAATAGCCGTCATTTCCTTCCCGTTGGAGATATTTCGACGTTTAAAGCACTCGTTGAACTCCATTTCACAGTGCTAATGCAATGCACAACCATTTAAGCGTCGAAACAATCAAAATATCTCGCAAATCGCGAAGATTTCGAAAATTTTAGCGAAAAATAGCCGTCATCTCCTTCCCGTTGGAGATATTTCGACGTTTAAGCACTCGTTGAACTCCATTTCACAGTGCTAATGCAATGCACAACCATTTAAGCGTCCAAAACAATCAAAATATCTCGCAAATCGCGAAGATTTCGAAAATTTTAGCGAAAAATAGCCGTCATTTCCTTCCCGTTGGAGATATTTCGACGTTTAAGCACTCGTTGAACTCCATTTCACAGTGCTAATGCAATGCACAACCATTTAAGCGTCGAAACAATCAAAATATCTCGCAAATCGCGAAGATTTCGAAAATTTTAGCGAAAAATAGCCGTCATTTCCTTCCCGTTGGAGATATTTCGACGTTTAAGCACTCTTTGAACTCCATTTCACAGTGCTAATGCAATGCACAACCATTTAAGCGTCGAAACAATCAAAATATCTCGCAAATCGCGAAGATTTCGAAAATTTTAGCGAAAAAATAGCCGTCATTTCCTTCCCGTTGGAGATATTTCGACGTTTAAGCACTCGTTGAACTCCATTTCACAGTGCTAATGCAATGCACAACCATTTAAGCGTCGAAACAATCAAAATATCTCGCAAATCGCGAAGATTTCGAAAATTTTAGCGAAAAATAGCCGTCATTTCCTTCCCGTTGGAGATATTTCGACGTTTAAGCACTCGTTGAACTCCATTTCACAGTGCTAATGCAATGCACAACCATTTAAGCGTCGAAACAATCAAAATATCTCGCAAATCGCGAAGATTTCGAAAATTTTAGCGAAAAATAGCCGTCATTTCCTTCCCGTTGGAGATATTTCGACGTTTAAGCACTCGTTGAACTCCATTTCACAGTGCTAATGCAATGCACAACCATTTAAGCGTCGAAACAATCAAAATATCTCGCAAATCGCGAAGATTTCGAAAATTTTAGCGAAAAATAGCCGTCATTTCCTTCCCGTTGGAGATATTTCGACGTTTAAGCACTCGTTGAACTCCATTTCACAGTGCTAATGCAATGCACAACCATTTAAGCGTCGAAACAATCAAAATATCTCGCAAATCGCGAAGATTTCGAAAATTTTAGCGAAAAATAGCCGTCATTTCCTTCCCGTTGGAGATATTTCGACGTTTAAGCACTCGTTGAACTCCATTTCACAGTGCTAATGCAATGCACAACCATTTAAGCGTCGAAACAATCAAAATATCTCGCAAATCGCGAAGATTTCGAAAATTTTAGCGAAAAATAGCCGTCATTTCCTTCCCGTTGGAGATATTTCGACGTTTAAGCACTCGTTGAACTCCATTTCACAATGCTAATGCAATGCACAGCCATTTAAGCGTCGAAACAATCAAAATATCTCGCAAATCGCGAAGATTTCGAAAATTTTAGCGAAAAATAGCCGTCATTTCCTTCCCGTTGGAGATATTTCGACGTTTAAGCACTCGTTGAACTCCATTTCACAGTGCTAATGCAATGCACAGCCATTTAAGCGTCGAAACAATCAAAATATCTCGCAAATCGCGAAGATTTCGCGAAAATTTTAGCGAAAAATAGCCGTCATTTCCTTCCCGTTGGAGATATTTCGACGTTTAAGCACTCGTTGAACTCCATTTCACAGTGCTAATGCAATGCACAACCATTTAAGCGTCGAAACAATCAAAATATCTCGCAAATCGCGAAGATTTCGAAAATTTTAGCGAAAAATAGCCGTCATTTCCTTCCCGTTGGAGATATTTCGACGTTTAAGCACTCGTTGAACTCCATTTCACAGTGCTAATGCAATGCACAGCCATTTAAGCGTCGAAACAATCAAAATATCTCGCAAATCGCGAAGATTTCGAAAATTTTAGCGAAAAATAGCCGTCATTTCCTTCCCGTTGGAGATATTTCGACGTTTAAGCACTCGTTGAACTCCATTTCACAGTGCTAATGCAATGCACAACCATTTAAGCGTCGAAACAATCAAAATATCTCGCAAATCGCGAAGATTTCGAAAATTTTAGCGAAAAATAGCCGTCATTTCCTTCCCGTTGGAGATATTTCGACGTTTAAGCACTCGTTGAACTCCATTTCACAGTGCTAATGCAATGCACAACCATTTAAAGCGTCGAAACAATCAAAATATCTCGCAAATCGCGAAGATTTCGAAAATTTTAGCGAAAAATAGCCGTCATTTCCTTCCCGTTGGAGATATTTCGACGTTTAAGCACTCGTTGAACTCCATTTCACAGTGCTAATGCAATGCACAGCCATTTAAGCGTCGAAACAATCAAAATATCTCGCAAATCGCGAAGATTTCGAAAATTTTAGCGAAAAATAGCCGTCATTTCCTTCCCGTTGGAGATATTTCGACGTTTAAGCACTCGTTGAACTCCATTTCACAGTGCTAATGCAATGCACAACCATTTAAGCGTCGAAACAATCAAAATATCTCGCAAATCGCGAAGATTTCGAAAATTTTAGCGAAAAATAGCCGTCATTTCCTTCCCGTTGGAGATATTTCGACGTTTAAGCACTCGTTGAACTCCATTTCACAGTGCTAATGCAATGCACAGCCATTTAAGCGTCGAAACAATCAAAATATCTCGCAAATCGCGAAGATTTCGAAAATTTTAGCGAAAAATAGCCGTCATTTCCTTCCCGTTGGAGATATTTCGACGTTTAAGCACTCGTTGAACTCCATTTCACAGTGCTAATGCAATGCACAACCATTTAAGCGTCGAAACAATCAAAATATCTCGCAAATCGCGAAGATTTCGAAAATTTTAGCGAAAAATAGCCGTCATTTCCTTCCCGTTGGAGATATTTCGACGTTTAAGCACTCGTTGAACTCCATTTCACAGTGCTAATGCAATGCACAACCATTTAAGCGTCGAAACAATCAAAATATCTCGCAAATCGCGAAGATTTCGAAAATTTTAGCGAAAAATAGCCGTCATTTCCTTCCCGTTGGAGATATTTCGACGTTTAAGCACTCGTTGAACTCCATTTCACAGTGCTAATGCAATGCACAACCATTTAAGCGTCGAAACAATCAAAATATCTCGCAAATCGCGAAGATTTCGAAAATTTTAGCGAAAAATAGCCGTCATTTCCTTCCCGTTGGAGGTATTTCGACGTTTAAGCACTCGTTGAACTCCATTTCACAGTGCTAATGCAATGCACAACCATTTAAGCGTCGAAACAATCAAAATATCTCGCAAATCGCGAAGATTTCGAAAATTTTAGCGAAAAAATAGCCGTCATTTCCTTCCCGTTGGAGATATTTCGACGTTTAAGCACTCGTTGAACTCCATTTCACAGTGCTAATGCAATGCACAACCATTTAAGCGTCGAAACAATCAAAATATCTCGCAAATCGCGAAGATTTCGAAAATTTTAGCGAAAAATAGCCGTCATTTCCTTCCCGTTGGAGATATTTCGACGTTTAAGCACTCGTTGAACTCCATTTCACAGTGCTAATGCAATGCACAACCATTTAAGCGTCGAAACAATCAAAATATCTCGCAAATCGCGAAGATTTCGAAAATTTTAGCGAAAAATAGCCGTCATTTCCTTCCCGTTGGAGATATTTCGACGTTTAAAGCACTCGTTGAACTCCATTTCACAGTGCTAATGCAATGCACAACCATTTAAGCGTCGAAACAATCAAAATATCTCGCAAATCGCGAAGATTTCGAAAATTTTAGCGAAAAATAGCCGTCATTTCCTTCCCGTTGGAGATATTTCGACGTTTAAGCACTCGTTGAACTCCATTTCACAGTGCTAATGCAATGCACAACCATTTAAGCGTCGAAACAATCAAAATATCTCGCAAATCGCGAAGATTTCGAAAATTTTAGCGAAAAATAGCCGTCATTTCGTTCCCGTTGGAGATATTTCGACGTTTAAGCACTCGTTGAACTCCATTTCACAGTGCTAATGCAATGCACAACCATTTAAGCGTCGAAACAATCAAAATATCTCGCAAATCGCGAAGATTTCGAAAATTTTAGCGAAAAATAGCCGTCATTTCCTTCCCGTTGGAGATATTTCGACGTTTAAGCACTCGTTGAACTCCATTTCACAGTGCTAATGCAATGCACAACCATTTAAGCGTCGAAACAATCAAAATATCTCGCAAATCGCGAAGATTTCGAAAATTTTAGCGAAAAATAGCCGTCATTTCCTTCCCGTTGGAGATATTTCGACGTTTAAGCACTCGTTGAACTCCATTTCACAGTGCTAATGCAATGCACAGCCATTTAAGCGTCGAAACAATCAAAATATCTCGCAAATCGCGAAGATTTCGAAAATTTTAGCGAAAAATAGCCGTCATTTCCTTCCCGTTGGAGATATTTCGACGTTTAAGCACTCGTTGAACTCCATTTCACAGTGCTAATGCAATGCACAACCATTTAAGCGTCGAAACAATCAAAATATCTCGCAAATCGCGAAGATTTCGAAAATTTTAGCGAAAAATAGCCGTCATTTCCTTCCCGTTGGAGATATTTCGACGTTTAAGCACTCGTTGAACTCCATTTCACAGTGCTAATGCAATGCACAACCATTTAAGCGTCGAAACAATCAAAATATCTCGCAAATCGCGAAGATTTCGAAAATTTTAGCGAAAAATAGCCGTCATTTCCTTCCCGTTGGAGATATTTCGACGTTTAAGCACTCGTTGAACTCCATTTCACAGTGCTAATGCAATGCACAGCCATTTAAGCGTCGAAACAATCAAAATATCTCGCAAATCGCGAAGATTTCGAAAATTTTAGCGAAAAATAGCCGTCATTTCCTTCCCGTTGGAGATATTTCGACGTTTAAGCACTCGTTGAACTCCATTTCACAGTGCTAATGCAATGCACAACCATTTAAGCGTCGAAACAATCAAAATATCTCGCAAATCGCGAAGATTTCGAAAATTTTAGCGAAAAATAGCCGTCATTTCCTTCCCGTTGGAGATATTTCGACGTTTAAGCACTCGTTGAACTCCATTTCACAGTGCTAATGCAATGCACAGCCATTTAAGCGTCGAAACAATCAAAATATCTCGCAAATCGCGAAGATTTCGAAAATTTTAGCGAAAAATAGCCGTCATTTCCTTCCCGTTGGAGATATTTCGACGTTTAAGCACTCGTTGAACTCCATTTCACAGTGCTAATGCAATGCACAACCATTTAAGCGTCGAAACAATCAAAATATCTCGCAAATCGCGAAGATTTCGAAAATTTTAGCGAAAAATAGCCGTCATTTCCTTCCCGTTGGAGATATTTCGACGTTTAAGCACTCGTTGAACTCCATTTCACAGTGCTAATGCAATGCACAACCATTTAAGCGTCGAAACAATCAAAATATCTCGCAAATCGCGAAGATTTCGAAAATTTTAGCGAAAAATAGCCGTCATTTCCTTCCCGTTGGAGATATTTCGACGTTTAAGCACTCGTTGAACTCCATTTCACAGTGCTAATGCAATGCACAACCATTTAAGCGTCGAAACAATCAAAATATCTCGCAAATCGCGAAGATTTCGAAAATTTTAGCGAAAAATAGCCGTCATTTCCTTCCCGTTGGAGATATTTCGACGTTTAAGCACTCGTTGAACTCCATTTCACAGTGCTAATGCAATGCACAACCATTTAAGCGTCGAAACAATCAAAATATCTCGCAAATCGCGAAGATTTCGAAAATTTTAGCGAAAAATAGCCGTCATTTCCTTCCCGTTGGAGATATTTCGACGTTTAAGCACTCGTTGAACTCCATTTCACAGTGCTAATGCAATGCACAACCATTTAAGCGTCGAAACAATCAAAATATCTCGCAAATCGCGAAGATTTCGAAAATTTTAGCGAAAAATAGCCGTCATTTCCTTCCCGTTGGAGATATTTCGACGTTTAAGCACTCGTTGAACTCCATTTCACAGTGCTAATGCAATGCACAACCATTTAAGCGTCCGAAACAATCAAAATATCTCGCAAATCGCGAAGATTTCGAAATTTTTAGCGAAAAATAGCCGTCATTTCCTTCCCGTTGGAGATATTTCGACGTTTAAGCACTCGTTGAACTCCATTTCACAGTGCTAATGCAATGCACAACCATTTAAGCGTCGAAACAATCAAAATATCTCGCAAATCGCGAAGATTCGAAAATTTTAGCGAAAAATAGCCGTCATTTCTCCTTCCCGTTGGAGATATTTCGACGTTTAAGCACTCGTTGAACTCCATTTCACAGTGCTAATGCAATGCACAACCATTTAAGCGTCGAAACAATCAAAATATCTCGCAAATCGCGAAGATTTCGAAAATTTTAGCGAAAAATAGCCGTCATTTCGTTCCCGTTGGAGATATTTCGACGTTTAAGCACTCGTTGAACTCCATTTCACAGTGCTAATGCAATGCACAACCATTTAAAGCGTCGAAACAATCAAAATATCTCGCAAATCGCGAAGATTTCGAAAATTTTAGCGAAAAATAGCCGTCATTTCCTTCCCGTTGGAGATATTTCGACGTTTAAGCACTCGTTGAACTCCATTTCACAGTGCTAATGCAATGCACAACCATTTAAGCGTCGAAACAATCAAAATATCTCGCAAATCGCGAAGATTTCGAAAATTTTAGCGAAAAATAGCCGTCATTTCCTTCCCGTTGGAGATATTTCGACGTTTAAGCACTCGTTGAACTCCATTTCACAGTGCTAATGCAATGCACAACCATTTAAGCGTCGAAACAATCAAAATATCTCGCAAATCGCGAAGATTTCGAAAATTTTAGCGAAAAATAGCCGTCATTTCCTTCCCGTTGGAGATATTTCGACGTTTAAGCACTCGTTGAACTCCATTTCACAGTGCTAATGTAATGCACAACCATTTAAGCGTCGAAACAATCAAAATATCTCGCAAATCGCGAAGATTTCGAAAATTTTAGCGAAAAATAGCCGTCATTTCCTTCCCGTTGGAGATATTTCGACGTTTAAGCACTCGTTGAACTCCATTTCACAGTGCTAATGCAATGCACAACCATTTAAGCGTCGAAACAATCAAAATATCTCGCAAATCGCGAAGATTTCGAAAATTTTAGCGAAAAATAGCCGTCATTTCCTTCCCGTTGGAGATATTTCGACGTTTAAGCACTCGTTGAACTCCATTTCACAGTGCTAATGCAATGCACAACCATTTAAGCGTCGAAACAATCAAAATATCTCGCAAATCGCGAAGATTTCGAAATTTTAGCGAAAAATAGCCGTCATTTCCTTCCCGTTGGAGATATTTCGACGTTTAAGCACTCGTTGAACTCCATTTCACAGTGCTAATGCAATGCACAACCATTTAAGCGTCGAAACAATCAAAATATCTCGCAAATCGCGAAGATTTCGAAAATTTTTAGCGAAAAATAGCCGTCATTTCCTTCCCGTTGGAGATATTTCGACGTTTAAGCACTCGTTGAACTCCATTTCACAGTGCTAATGCAATGCACAACCATTTAAGCGTCGAAACAATCAAAATATCTCGCAAATCGCGAAGATTTCGAAAATTTTAGCGAAAAATAGCCGTCATTTCCTTCCCGTTGGAGATATTTCGACGTTTAAGCACTCGTTGAACTCCATTTCACAGTGCTAATGCAATGCCACAACCATTTAAGCGTCGAAACAATCAAAATATCTCGCAAATCGCGAAGATTTCGAAAATTTTAGCGAAAAATAGCCGTCATTTTCTTCCCGTTGGAGATATTTCGACGTTTAAGCACTCGTTGAACTCCATTTCACAGTGCTAATGCAATGCACAGCCATTTAAGCGTCGAAACAATCAAAATATCTCGCAAATCGCGAAGATTTCGAAAATTTTAGCGAAAAATAGCCGTCATTTCCTTCCCGTTGGAGATATTTCGACGTTTAAGCACTCGTTGAACTCCATTTCACAGTGCTAATGCAATGCACAGCCATTTAAGCGTCGAAACAATCAAAATATCTCGCAAATCGCGAAGATTTCGAAAATTTTAGCGAAAAATAGCCGTCATTTCCTTCCCGTTGGAGATATTTCGACGTTTAAGCACTCGTTGAACTCCATTTCACAGTGCTAATGCAATGCACAACCATTTAAGCGTCGAAACAATCAAAATATCTCGCAAATCGCGAAGATTTCGAAAATTTTAGCGAAAAATAGCCGTCATTTCCTTCCCGTTGGAGATATTTCGACGTTTAAGCACTCGTTGAACTCCATTTCACAGTGCTAATGCAATGCACAACCATTTAAAGCGTCGAAACAATCAAAATATCTCGCAAATCGCGAAGATTTCGAAAATTTTAGCGAAAAATAGCCGTCATTTCCTTCCCGTTGGAGATATTTCGACGTTTAAGCACTCTTTGAACTCCATTTCACAGTGCTAATGCAATGCACAACCATTTAAGCGTCGAAACAATCAAAATATCTCGCAAATCGCGAAGATTTCGAAAATTTTAGCGAAAAATAGCCGTCATTTCCTTCCCGTTGGAGATATTTCGACGTTTAAGCACTCGTTGAACTCCATTTCACAGTGCTAATGCAATGCACAACCATTTAAGCGTCGAAACAATCAAAATATCTCGCAAATCGCGAAGATTTCGAAAATTTTAGCGAAAAATAGCCGTCATTTCCTTCCCGTTGGAGATATTTCGACGTTTAAGCACTCGTTGAACTCCATTTCACAGTGCTAATGCAATGCACAACCATTTAAGCGTCGAAACAATCAAAATATCTCGCAAATCGCGAAGATTTCGAAAATTTTAGCGAAAAATAGCCGTCATTTCCTTCCCGTTGGAGATATTTCGACGTTTAAGCACTCGTTGAACTCCATTTCACAGTGCTAATGCAATGCACAACCATTTAAGCGTCGAAACAATCAAAATATCTCGCAAATCGCGAAGATTTCGAAAATTTTAGCGAAAAATAGCCGTCATTTCCTTCCCGTTGGAGATATTTCGACGTTTAAGCACTCGTTGAACTCCATTTCACAGTGCTAATGCAATGCACAACCATTTAAGCGTCGAAACAATCAAAATATCTCGCAAATCGCGAAGATTTCGAAAATTTTAGCCGAAAAATAGCCGTCATTTCCTTCCCGTTGGAGATATTTCGACGTTTAAAGCACTCGTTGAACTCCATTTCACAGTGCTAATGCAATGCACAACCATTTAAGCGTCGAAACAATCAAAATATCTCGCAAATCGCGAAGATTTCGAAAATTTTAGCGAAAAATAGCCGTCATTTCCTTCCCGTTGGAGATATTTCGACGTTTAAGCACTCGTTGAACTCCATTTCACAATGCTAATAGCAATGCACAGCCATTTAAGCGTCGAAACAATCAAAATATCTCGCAAATCGCGAAGATTTCGAAAATTTTAGCGAAAAATAGCCGTCATTTCCTTCCCGTTGGAGATATTTCGACGTTTAAGCACTCGTTGAACTCCATTTCACAGTGCTAATGCAATGCACAGCCATTTAAGCGTCGAAACAATCAAAAATATCTCGCAAATCGCGAAGATTTCGAAAAATTTTAGCGAAAAATAGCCGTCATTTCCTTCCCGTTGGAGATATTTCGACGTTTAAGCACTCGTTGAACTCCATTTCACAGTGCTAATGCAATGCACAACCATTTAAGCGTCGAAACAATCAAAATATCTCGCAAATCGCGAAGATTTCGAAAATTTTTAGCGAAAATAGCCGTCATTTCCTTCCCGTTGGAGATATTTCGACGTTTAAGCACTCGTTGAACTCCATTTCACAGTGCTAATGCAATGCACAACCATTTAAGCGTCGAAACAATCAAAATATCTCGCAAATCGCGAAGATTTCGAAAATTTTAGCGAAAAATAGCCGTCATTTCCTTCCCGTTGGAGATATTTCGACGTTTAAGCACTCGTTGAACTCCATTTCACAGTGCTAATGCAATGCACAGCCATTTAAGCGTCGAAACAATCAAAATATCTCGCAAATCGCGAAGATTTCGAAAATTTTAGCGAAAAATAGCCGTCATTTCCTTCCCGTTGGAGATATTTCGACGTTTAAGCACTCGTTGAACTCCATTTCACAGTGCTAATGCAATGCACAACCATTTAAGCGTCGAAAACAATCAAAATATCTCGCAAATCGCGAAGATTTCGAAAATTTTAGCGAAAAATAGCCGTCATTTCCTTCCCGTTGGAGATATTTCGACGTTTAAGCACTCGTTGAACTCCATTTCACAGTGCTAATGCAATGCACAACCATTTAAAGCGTCGAAACAATCAAAATATCTCGCAAATCGCGAAGATTTCGAAAATTTTAGCGAAAAATAGCCGTCATTTCCTTCCCGTTGGAGATATTTCGACGTTTAAGCACTCGTTGAACTCCATTTCACAGTGCTAATGCAATGCACAACCATTTAAGCGTCGAAACAATCAAAATATCTCGCAAATCGCGAAGATTTCGAAAATTTTAGCGAAAAAATAGCCGTCATTTTCCTTCCCGTTGGAGATATTTCGACGTTTAAGCACTCGTTGAACTCCATTTCACCAGTGCTAATGCAATGCACAACCATTTAAGCGTCGAAAACAATCAAAATATCTCGCAAATCGCGAAGATTTCGAAAATTTTAGCGAAAAATAGCCGTCATTTCCTTCCCGTTGGAGATATTTCGACGTTTAAGCACTCGTTGAACTCCATTTCACAGTGCTAATGCAATGCACAACCATTTAAGCGTCGAAACAATCAAAATATCTCGCAAATCGCGAAGATTTCGAAAATTTTAGCGAAAAATAGCCGTCATTTCCTTCCCGTTGGAGATATTTCGACGTTTAAGCACTCGTTGAACTCCATTTCACAGTGCTAATGCAATGCACAACCATTTAAGCGTCGAAACAATCAAAATATCTCGCAAATCGCGAAGATTTCGAAAATTTTAGCGAAAAATAGCCGTCATTTCCTTCCCGTTGGAGATATTTCGACGTTTAAGCACTCGTTGAACTCCATTTCACAGTGCTAATGCAATGCACAACCATTTAAGCGTCGAAACAATCAAAATATCTCGCAAATCGCGAAGATTTCGATAATTTTAGCGAAAAATAGCCGTCATTTCCTTCCCGTTGGAGATATTTCGACGTTTAAGCACTCGTTGAACTCCATTTCACAGTGCTAATGCAATGCACAGCCATTTAAGCGTCGAAACAATCAAAATATCTCGCAAATCGCGAAGATTTCGAAAATTTTAGCGAAAAATAGCCGTCATTTCCTTCCCGTTGGAGATATTTCGACGTTTAAGCACTCGTTGAACTCCATTTCACAGTGCTAATGCAATGCACAACCCATTTAAGCGTCGAAACAATCAAAATATCTCGCAAATCGCGAAGATTTCGAAAATTTTAGCGAAAAATAGCCCGTCATTTCCTTCCCGTTGGAGATATTTCGACGTTTAAGCACTCGTTGAACTCCATTTCACAGTGCTAATGCAATGCACAACCATTTAAGCGTCGAAACAATCAAAATATCTCGCAAATCGCGAAGATTTCGAAAATTTTTAGCGAAAAATAGCCGTCATTTCCTTCCCGTTGGAGATATTTCGACGTTTAAGCACTCGTTGAACTCCATTTCACAGTGCTAATGCAATGCACAACCATTTAAGCGTCGAAACAATCAAAAATATCTCGCAAATCGCGAAGATTTCGAAAATTTTAGCGAAAAATAGCCGTCATTTCCTTCCCGTTGGAGATATTTCGACGTTTAAGCACTCGTTGAACTCCATTTCACAGTGCTAATGCAATGCACAACCATTTAAGCGTCGAAACAATCAAAATATCTCGCAAATCGCGAAGATTTCGAAAATTTTAGCGAAAAATAGCCGTCATTTCCTTCCCGTTGGAGATATTTCGACGTTTAAGCACTCGTTGAACTCCATTTCACAGTGCTAATGCAATGCACAACCATTTAAGCGTCGAAACAATCAAAAATTATCTCGCAAATCGCGAAGATTTCGAAAATTTTAGCGAAAAATAGCCGTCATTTCCTTCCCGTTGGAGATATTTCGACGTTTAAGCACTCGTTGAACTCCATTTCACAGTGCTAATGCAATGCACAACCATTTAAGCGTCGAAACAATCAAAATATCTCGCAAATCGCGAAGATTTCGAAAATTTTAGCGAAAAATAGCCGTCATTTCCTTCCCGTTGGAGATATTTCGACGTTTAAGCACTCGTTGAACTCCATTTCACAGTGCTAATGCAATGCACAAC
>NW_026099400.1:0-5000 GCF_024542735.1 Bombus huntii
CCTACTCTGAGGTCGCTTCAACGTCACGACGCGAAACGAAAATTCGTTCGTGTCGTGTTTTGCGTAGACTCGTAGAAAACGAAAGCTCGGAAAGATTCGGTGCGAGAGAAGGTGGTGTGTGTGTGTGTATTTCTCTGTGCGAAAATCGCCTCAAAGAGAAAAAAAATTCGAATAGAAGGAGAACACTCTCTATTCGATATACAATATATATGTATGTATGTATGTACGAGCGTTTTATGCATCTCGCCAAAGTGCCAAACTTCGTTCGTCGTATCATGTTCGAGCTAAGACTCACGCAAGACATCCGTGTAACGATCGTCCGGTTTTTAACGTCCGTCCTCTTTTTCTCCTACAGCCGTTTCTCTTCTCTCGACGATTCCAGCGGTTCCCGGTACGGGAACTCACGCAAGTGAAAAAGCGAGCGAGACGTACCGTCGGGTGGGTGTGTGTGTTCGGGGACTGGACGACCGGCGCGACGTTAGGATGCGCGGTCCAGCGATAGACGACGAAGAGGCATGGGATGACCAACACTCTCTTTTCTCTATTCTCGAAGCGTCGAATTGCCATAAAAAAAAAATCACACGCGCGCACGACATAGTCGTACGCGCGTGTATACCTCGTCTCTCTCAAAGTTTTTTTCTCGAGCCTCGCCAAAGGGGATCGTCTTCTTCCTCGTCTACGATCTCTCCGACGACGACGACCGTACGAACAACTTCGTAACGGACTCACATGCGCATCTTCCTCGGGTACAGAAACGCTGCGGAAAACACCTCGAGCTTGTAGTTACAGCAGCACCCGTGTATAGCCGATCTTAGACACACGCTAGTTCGCACACGCGTTACATATATAATATGTAAGATTTCCGACGAACGTGGCTTTTCGGGAGCCAGGCGCGCGGGCAGAGAGATACACGACGACGGGGAAAATTCGTCCCGATACGAGTACGTGTACTCTCCGATCTCCGCGCGACGCTGGGGATCATACCTCCCTAAGTCGTCAGAGCGCTCGAAGAAATCTCGCGTGTGCGTTCCCGGATCTACGGCTGATACTTTCGGGGCTTGTAAAAAAGCACAGAGCGTGTAAAACGCAACGACGACCCATCGATGCGACGGTCCTCGTTGTTGTCAGTCGCTTTCGCGAAGAGACGGAGTGGGCATTCGATCCCTGGGGCTGTACGAGAGTCTTAAGAAAAGACGGTAGATTATGGCAAAGTTTCGCACGCCATCGAGTTTAGGTTTTTTTTTTGGTTCTCTCTTCTCTCCTCTCTCGACCGAGTTCCCATATTTGCTTTCTCTCTCAGTCTCGCCAAATATAATATTCTTTTAAGACGACGTCGGGGGCGCGGACCTTCGTGCGTCGAACACCGGCAAACGTAGCATATATCGCCTGATATGAAAAAAAAATCGGTCACGAGGAGAACACTACGAGTATATACGTTCGATAACCGATACACGAAGCGGTGCATAAGCGGGCGGTCGCCCTCGTAAGGACGACTCACGACGCCGCGAGCACTCACGCAGGTCCGTGACCGGTTCTCTCCGCTCTTATTCGTATCCCTTCGTATACCTTCGTCCGACTCTGAAACGTTCTCTTATAATTTTTAAGAAGAACGACGGCGGGTTGTCAAGGCAAGAAGGGACAGAGAGAGACAGAGGTAGAGTTTCGTAGTCTCCCGTGAACACGATAGATTATATATCGAGCATGCGTACGACTTGCACGGTCTCTGCACGACCGCGACGAACGCCGACGAGCGTCCAACAATCGCTCGTACGTCGCGTATGTTCTCTCCGTCCGCTCTTATTCGTATCCTCGTTCTTGTACCTTCGTCCGACTCTGAAACGTTCTCTTATATAAAGAAGAACGACGGCGGGTTGTTAAGGCAAGAAGGGACAGAGAGAGACAGATACGGAGAGTAACGATACGCAACGCAAGCAGTCTTAGGTTTACGTGAGCAACCCTCAGCCAGGCGTGGTCCAGGAATTGTATCCGTGGACCGCAATGTGCGTTCGAAATGTCGATGTTCATGTGTCCTGCAGTTCACACGTTGACGCGCAATTAGCTGCGTTCTTCATCGACCCACGAGCCAAGTGATCCACCGTTCAGGGTAATCTTTTATAAATTTACAACAGTTCAATACTCAAATGTACTCTTCTCGGTTCTAGCGAAGCCGAGTTCCGTCACGTTCGACCAACGGGAATCGAACGCGCAGAAGTCGCCATAGGATTGACGACACAAAAACGTTCGAAAAAAAAAGAAAACGACGAACGCGCGAAGATACGCGCGTTCGCCGGCCGGGCGTAAAGTACATTATGATATATAACAACCATCGAGATCGAAGCTCCGTTCGTCAGGAAACGACGGGGATATATACACCCGATTCTGAATCCTCTGTACAGCACACGATCTCGCGAACGAGTAAGCACGGTGGCTAGCCCATGTTATATATGTGTTTGATTCTACTCTCTCGTCCAATTATTCAAGAAACAGCGCGCGTGCATCTCTCCATCGTTCGGGTGATAGTAAAGATTCGATGGGATTCGCGCGGCCGTCCGCCTCGAGCGGTCTTTCGTCCCAATATCCAGAAGCAGAGTTTGAAAAACTCTAGCGACGGCACGGGTGTCCGACTCACGACATCGAGGTTTCGAAGCCGGCGATCCCCTCCGAACGGATGGCGACCACGCGACCGACTGAAAGCATGAAAAATCGACGAAAGATAGAACACATCTCCGTTCGGGTGGTGTTTTTTCTTTAAAAAAAAAAAAAAAAACAAAAATTCGATGGGACTCGCAGCCATCGTCCTCGCGCGGTCTTTCGTCCCGATATCCAGAAGCAGAGTTTGAAAAACTCTAGCGACGGCACGGGTGTCCGACTCACGACAACGAGGATAGACAGCCGGTCCCCTCCGAACGGGTTATGCGATGATAAACTCGATGAAACTTTAGTCTCGTTCAGGTAGTGTGTGTCTTGTAAATCAAAAATTCGATGGGACACGCATCCATCGTCCTCGCGCGGTCTTTCGTCCCAACATCCAGAAGCAGAGTTTGAAAAACTCTAGCGACGGCACGGGTGTCCGACTCACGACAACGAGGATAGACAGCCGGTCCCCTCTGAACGGTATATTATATATGAGATGATAGACGACAAACTGGATGAAACTTTAAGTCTCGTTCAGGTAGTGTGTAAATCAAAAATTCGATGGGACTCGCATCCGTCGTCCTCGCGCGGTCTTTCGTCCCGATATCCAGAAGCAGAGTTTGAAAAACTCTAGCGACGGCACGGGTGTCCGACTCACGACAACGAGGAAAGACAGCCGGTCCCCTCTGAACGGTATATTATATGAAACTTTAAGTCTCGTTCAGGTAGTGTGTAAGTCAAAAATTCGATGGGACTCGCATCCGTCGTCCTCGCGCGGTCTTTCGTCCCGATATCCAGAAGCAGAGTTTGAAAAACTCTAGCGACGGCACGGGTGTCCGACTCACGACAACGAGGATAGACAGCCGGTCCCCTCTGAACGGTATATTATATATGCGATGATAGACGACAAACTGGATGAAACTTTAAGTCTCGTTCAGGTAGTGTGTAAATAAAAAATTCGATGGGACTCGCATCCGTCGTCCTCGCGCGGTCTTTCGTCCCGATATCCAGAAGCAGAGTTTGAAAAACTCTAGCGACGGCACGGGTGTCCGACTCACGACAACGAGGAAAGACAGCCGGTCCCCTCTGAACGGTATATTATATGAAACTTTAAGTCTCGTTCAGGTAGTGTGTAAGTCAAAAATTCGATGGGACTCGCATCCGTCGTCCTCGCGCGGTCTTTCGTCCCGATATCCAGAAGCAGAGTTTGAAAAACTCTAGCGACGGCACGGGTGTCCGACTCACGACAACGAGGATAGACAGCCGGTCCCCTCTGAACGGTATATAATATGAAACTTTAAGTCTCGTTCAGGTAGTGTGTAAGTCAAAAATTCGATGGGACTCGCATCCGTCGTCCTCGCGCGGTCTTTCGTCCCGATATCCAGAAGCAGAGTTTGAAAAACTCTAGCGACGGCACGGGTGTCCGACTCACGACAACGAGGATAGACAGCCGGTCCCCTCTGAACGGTATATAATATACATTATGCGACGGTAGACGATCAACTAGACGAAACTTTAGTCTCGTTCAGGTGGTGTAAAAAAAATTCGATGGGATACGCACGCACGGCTGTCGTCGTCCTCGAGCGGTCTTTCGTCCCAATATCCAGAAGCAGAGTTTGAAAAACTCTAGCGACGGCACGGGTGTCCGACTCACGACATCGAGGCTTCGAAGCCGGCGGCGTTCCCCTCTGAACGAACTTCGGCTAGACTAGTTACGAATCGTTGCTACACATCGTCTTCATCGTCGTCGTCGTCGACATCGACATCATCATCATATCATCATCATCATCATCATCATCATCATCGGTCATCGTCGCATAGCGGGCCAACATCCACGCGATGCGTCTTCGTTCTAGGTTACCCGATCCACGAGTATGTTACACGTGGTTTCGTTATTTCGAACGAAACGACATACGAAGAGCACACGCCCTTTGGGTAGGAAGCACGTTTCGAGAACGACGAGAGTTTCGATGAAAGAGACGAGAGAAGTCGACGCAGAAGGTATCCATGGATCTTCGAAGAGAACCTTCGAAGATGTATATCGGTATCCTTTCGCTCTGCGCGACTCGCTACAAGTTCTTTCGCTCTCGTCGACTCGTTCTAGACGCTTCGTTCGATCCCAAAGAGGAGTCTTCGATATGTCCCGTTGCTAGGAGGAGAACAAACGCAACACAGACCACGAAACATAGAAGAGAATAGGCGAGCATGATCACTCCGACACGAGGCACTTTAGAGATTTTCTTATTAGTTTGCATGGACTTTTATATTTCGTTTGTACGGTTTCCACGATGCAAATACGAAATACGAGATCGTGACGGCGGGTCTTTCTGTGTACGGCCTCTCGCAGGCGCCACGACTGCATTTCT
>NW_026099400.1:7500-12500 GCF_024542735.1 Bombus huntii
TTTCGTTCTTAAGATAGATATATCTATAAAATATATCTCCTAGCGACGTTCGAGATACACCCATAGTTCAGTAATAATCTTCGAACGCCGCTCGCAGCCACTTTGTAATTCTCAACTCCACCTCCTCTCTTCTCTCTCTCTCTTTCTCATAGTCTTATATAAAATGTTTAGAATCGTACTTCTAAAGGAACATTTCCATAATGCTGTCTTCGTGTAAAAAGACTTATTAGAATATCTTAGCGGTAAAGCACGTATACGCACCTCACGCTGAACGAACAAGCGCGTATCCCAGTGCGTCGCGCTGGACATACCGTAAGAATATTCTTTCAATCGGTAGAACATTTTCGGCAGAAGACATACTACGCAAAGATAGTACGCTCCTACCGCCTCATCGGATACTTCTGCGAAAGCAGAAGTTTTTATAGAAAGCAGACGGTTATACTCTTTTGAATGAATCGATGCTCAGTTAGTACAAGCACACACGCATCTAACAATTTTTGTTAGAATACGTACACACAGGTCACCAGCTTCCCGACTCAGGGGAACCTTGCCACGATATTTGGTCATTACGTCCAGGACAGCGACCCGCGGCGCAGCAGTGTAGAGAAAAAACCAGAACGAGAACGGAGGAACAGTCGAGAAATAGCGTAAAATACACTAAGACTCGAGGAGCGGTGACTGAATTCTCAACCGAGGCCGTAGAATAGCCACGCGCTCAACGCTGTTCCGACCGAACCGTCCGGCTCGACGTCTCTCTTATAGATACGAAAGCGCCAGCCGGAAGGCCGGCGCCGGCCGGGCTAGCGGCCGCGCGCTTACGGTGCAAAACCTCCGTAGCAACGTACCGTTCGGAAGGGACGCTGGAACTTAGTCTCGCGAACGCTCGATCACTACTATACAAAGCCAATATCCAACCATCGAAATACATTACCAGACGTTTTATTAACATAATAGAAATGCATTTTTACCAAAAAATTAATTTTTTTTTTCACCGAAAAATTGCATCAGTAAACATACTCTTTTATCGAATACGGACAAAAAATAAGTTTATAATCAATTACAATACGTTAAAATAAGTAGAAATATGCAAAAAAATATATACCTTGTAACGTTAATTAACGAAAAAATTAGAAAAATATCCCAGTCGTGTCAGTTCGACGAACGCTAATTTTTTGAAAAAATCGATAAAAATGTTTAATCCCGACGTATTTAATAGAGATAGAACGATTCCCGTAAAAAAATTTATACCTTGTAACGCTTTTTAACGAATAAACTCGAAAAAACTTTTTCGCCCTCGGAATTTTTCTAAGTCCCAACGTACCGGCTCGGAATTTTTCTATGTTCCAACGACCGGTCGTGTCGGTCCAAACGTTTTTATATCCGTCTGCCGACGATATAAACGCTTAATCCCGACGTATTTTATCGAGTTATAACGATTTCTTGAAAAATATTCGTACGTTATAACGCTTTTTAACGAATTAATCGAAAAAGAGTGTTCGGTCCGAAAATTTTCTAAGTACGAACGACCGGCCGCATAGGTCCGTTTTTAAAAATCGTTCTCGGACGGAAATAAACCATTAATCCCGACGTATTTCGTCGAGTTACGTCGATTTATGCAAAAAAATTCATACCTTGTAACGCTTTTTAACGAATAAACTCGAAAAAACTTTTTCGCCCTCGGAATTTTTCTAAGTCCCAACGTACCGGCTCGGAATTTTTCTATGTTCCAACGACCGGTCGTGTCGGTCCAAACGTTTTTATATCCGTCTGCCGACGATATAAACGCTTAATCCCGACGTATTTTATCGAGTTATAACGATTTCTTGAAAAATATTCGTACGTTATAACGCTTTTTAACGAATTAATCGAAAAAGAGTGTTCGGTCCGAAAATTTTCTAAGTACGAACGACCGGCCGCATAGGTCCGTTTTTAAAAATCGTTCTCGGACGGAAATAAACCATTAATCCCGACGTATTTCGTCGAGTTACGTCGATTTATGCAAAAAAATTCATACCTTGTAACGCTTTTTAACGAATAAACTCGAAAAAACTTTTTCGCCCTCGGAATTTTTCTAAGTCCCAACGTACCGGCTCGGAATTTTTCTATGTTCCAACGACCGGTCGTGTCGGTCCAAACGTTTTTATATCCGTCTGCCGACGATATAAACGCTTAATCCCGACGTATTTTATCGAGTTATAACGATTTCTTGAAAAATATTCGTACGTTATAACGCTTTTTAACGAATTAATCGAAAAAGAGTGTTCGGTCCGAAAATTTTCTAAGTACGAACGACCGGCCGCATAGGTCCGTTTTTAAAAATCGTTCTCGGACGGAAATAAACCATTAATCCCGACGTATTTCGTCGAGTTACGTCGATTTATGCAAAAAAATTCATACCTTGTAACGCTTTTTAACGAATAAACTCGAAAAAACTTTTTCGCCCTCGGAATTTTTCTAAGTCCCAACGTACCGGCTCGGAATTTTTCTATGTTCCAACGACCGGTCGTGTCGGTCCAAACGTTTTTATATCCGTCTGCCGACGATATAAACGCTTAATCCCGACGTATTTTATCGAGTTATAACGATTTCTTGAAAAATATTCGTACGTTATAACGCTTTTTAACGAATTAATCGAAAAAGAGTGTTCGGTCCGAAAATTTTCCAAGTACGAACGACCGGCCGCATAGGTCCGTTTTTAAAAATCGTTCTCGGACGGAAATAAACCATTAATCCCGACGTATTTCGTCGAGTTACGTCGATTTATGCAAAAAAATTCATACCTTGTAACGCTTTTTAACGAATAAACTCGAAAAAACTTTTTCGCCCTCGGAATTTTTCTAAGTCCCAACGTACCGGCTCGGAATTTTTCTATGTTCCAACGACCGGTCGTGTCGGTCCAAACGTTTTTATATCCGTCTGCCGACGATATAAACGCTTAATCCCGACGTATTTTATCGAGTTATAACGATTTCTTGAAAAATATTCGTACGTTATAACACTTTTTAACGAGTTATTTGGAGGGGATCTTTCGGCCTTTTCGTAGCGGTGCGAAAAAATTCTAAGTTCCAACGTCCCAGTCACGTTGGTCCGGAGGATGAAATTTTTCAAAAAAATAAAGTGAAATCGCTACTTTCGACTAGATTTCGTCGAAACGTAACGATTTCACGCAAAATTTCGATACGTTATAACGCTTTTTAGCGAGTTATTTCGAGTTGAACTTTCGGTACTTTCGTAACGGGGCGAAAAAATTCTAAGTTCCAACGTCCCGGTCACGTTGGTCCGGAGGATGAAATTTTTTAAAAAAATAAAGTGAAATCGCTACTTTCGACTAGATTTCGTCGAAACGTAACGATTTCACGCAAAATTTCGATACGTTATAACGCTTTTTAGCGAGTTATTTCGAGTTGAACTTTCGGTACTTTCGTAACGGGGCGAAAAAATTCTAAGTTCCAACGTCCCGGTCAGGTTGGTCCGGAGGACGAAATTTTTTAAAAAAATAAAGTGAAATCGCTACTTTCGACTAGATTTCGTCGAAACGTAACGATTTCACGCAAAATTTCGATACGTTATAACGCTTTTTAGCGAGTTATTTCGAGTTGAACTTTCGGTACTTTCGTAACGGGGCGAAAAAATTCTAAGTTCCAACGTCCCGGTCACGTTGGTCCGGAGGATGAAATTTTTTAAAAAAATAAAGTGAAATCGCTACTTTCGACTAGATTTCGTCGAAACGTAACGATTTCACGCAAAATTTCGATACGTTATAACGCTTTTTAGCGAGTTATTTCGAGTTGAACTTTCGGTACTTTCGTAACGGGGCGAAAAAATTCTAAGTTCCAACGTCCCGGTCACGTTGGTCCGGAGGATGAAATTTTTTAAAAAAATAAAGTGAAATCGCTACTTTCGACTAGATTTCGTCGAAACGTAACGATTTCACGCAAAATTTCGATACGTTATAACGCTTTTTAGCGAGTTATTTCGAGTTGAACTTTCGGTACTTTCGTAACGGGGCGAAAAAATTCTAAGTTCCAACGTCCCGGTCACGTTGGTCCGGAGGATGAAATTTTTTAAAAAAATAAAGTGAAATCGCTACTTTCGACTAGATTTCGTCGATACGTAACGATTTCACTGATAATTTCGATGCGTTATAACGCTTTTTCTCGAGTTATTTCGACTCGAACGTTCGAACAGTGGCGAATATTTCAAAGTCCCTGCGACGCAACGATACGCTCTTACGCGTTGCTCGCTCGCTCCGCTCGCTCGAAAAAAAAATAGCCCAACCCAAAACCAATCCCTTTCGCGTTCGTTCTTCGATTTCATCGAAATCTTCGTTCGAACGCTCGGGATCGGTTTTGGGTTGGGCTATATTCGTCCGAGCGAGCGCAGCGAGCGAGCATTTGTCGCGATTATTTTCCTCGTTTTCGTCTCTCTCGTGAAACGGGAAAAAACGTGGAAAACGGGAAAAAACGGGAAAAAACGGGAAAAAACGCGAAGAAACGGGAAAAAACGCGAAAAAACGTTTAAAAATATTTGAAAAAGCGCGCGCGCGCGCGCGCAAGACGAGCTGCGCAGAACGGCGTACCTTAAGAGAGTGTTACCTACTCCGGCGCATACCCGCTGATTCGGAGGTGCGCGCGCAGCGGTAGCACGAGCGGCTAAGTCCAGCGGCGTATTGCTTTTTACTGGCACGCGACAAAGTTGCAGCGGCGTATCGCTTTCTATTCGTGCGTCTCGTTGTTTGATTTAAAGGAAAAAAAAAATCGCTACGCACGACCATCGGCCGTACGTAGCGAAATTATTTTTTTTAACCGCAGGAGACAAAGTCCCAGCGGCGTATTGCTTTCTGTTTGTACGCGACTAAGTCCAGCGGCGTATTGCTTTTTACTCGCACGCGACTAAGTCCAGCGGCGTATTGCTTTATGCTCGTACGCGACTAAGTCCAGCGGCGTATTGCTTTCTGTTTGTACGCGACTAAGTCCAGCGGCGTATTGCTTTTTACTCGC
>NW_026099400.1:17500-20000 GCF_024542735.1 Bombus huntii
GGATTTTCAGTAAACAACTCCTGGCAACGTGCGAAGGAGTATCTCTTTCTAGCGTTTCTGTTCTTTCTATTGCTATTTTGGTGTGCAATCCGTCTATTGTTTTCGTTTCTTGCCCTCTTTTTGTTTTTATTAATTTCTTGTAAAGCTCCATAGAGCGTGCATTTTATAAAATCATTTATAGCGCTCTCAAGGGCTTCCCTATTTCCCTTGAGAGAGACCCAGATAGTCATCAGTCGAGTGTGGACCCACCTTAAAACAGGTGGCACCTCGACTTGTGTCGAAATAGCGGACTCCAATTGGAGTTTCCACTCTTGATATTCTGAACCGCTGATTCCAGGCTCTTCAAAACACGCATTGCCTGGATCAACGGGATCGCACCCTCCCTCTGTCACCTGAGTTGGCTCTGTTTCCTCACCAATCAGTCTCAGCTTCTTTCGCTGATACCTGATTTGGTCGATCGTCTTGCTGGTGAGGATCTCACTTATCATTTTATTAGGGAATTTGTGGTCCTTATAGGTCTCACAAAGTTCCCTTAATTGGGCCAACTCCTCCAACGTCCATTTTTTCTCAGGGGGGTCCGTTCCCCTTCTTTTGACGTTTCTTACGGCAGGGTGCGCATGCCGCTCGTGGGTAGACAGCCCTCTAAGCGTCCCAAAACTCATGGAGCAGGTTTCGCATCTGTGCGAGCCGCCAGCACTCTGACTCGTGCCTCTACAGTGAGGCAGGTGACATCTGGCCCCATGAAGCTTCGGGAAGCCTTTCCCACAGTCTTTGCATCTCCATTGGATGCGGGCTGTCACGTGATGTTGTTCCAGGTGCCGCCCTAGGTCTGATAACGACAAAAAGAAAAGGTCGATTTCCCTTTTCTGGCAGACAGGGCAGGCAACCTGGTCACCCACGATCGGTACCATTATTTCATTCGTGTCCGGGGATGTAGCCGGGTCGTCAACAGAAGTCCCCTCCAGAGCGGAAAAATCCGCCGCGGCGCCTCCGGGACCGAGAGACGCCGCGTCCGAGGCTCTATCAGAGTTTCGATTTACCATGATATTTTCTTAATTTTATTATTTTTTATGTTACTTCCGATTATGTCCAGCTCATAACCTTATAACTGCCAAGTCGTGCCAAGAAAAATAACCAAGGAACGAGTTCCTTTAATGGAGATAACTCCATTCCTTTCACGGTGAAATCACCGTTGAATCGGCAAGCCGATTTTAGGTGTCGTCTTTCGCTCCTGCTTCGCCGCACTCCCTTTAGCCATACTCGGTGTCCGGGGGGATACTCCCCACGCTGACACGAATGAGTATGTTACCGGCGGTACCACGTGGAGGTAGGAGTGCGACTTGAGCAGACAGAGCCGAAGCCCTGCCTGCCCCCAAGCAACTATGACTCTTTCATCGTCGGAGGCAAGCCGTTTTTCAACGTCTCGCCACGCAACGAGCAAGATCGCTTCGCTCAACCAGCCACCCTCACGCGGCTCTTCCAGCATACGCATAGGCAGACCGCGCCTACCTTCCAGCTCATCCGCTAGAGTCCCAGCGGCGTATCGTTTTTGGGCGAACGCGGCTAAGTCCAGCGGCGTATTGCTTTCTGGCGCTCACAGCCAAGTCCCAGCGGCGTATTGCTTTTCGAGCACGCGCGGCCAGGTGCCAGCGGCATATTGCTTTCTTTAATACGTCACTAGTCAGATGACGGGGCTGTTGTTTACCTTTCCGTTTCGCATAATGACACGAAAACGGTTTAAAAAAAAAAAAAAATAAGGCGATGCGCCACCGAGACCGGCCGCACATCGCTATAAAGCAAGTACAACCAAGCCCCGGCGACACACCGCCTTTGTAACGTCACTAGTCCAATGACGAGGCATTTGGCTACCTGAGAGTCATAGTTACTCCCGCCGTTTACCCGCGCTTTTTTGAATTTCTTCACGTTGACATTCAGAGCACTGGGCAGAAATCACATTGCGTCAACACCCTTGGGGGCCATCGCAATGCTTTGTTTTAATTAGACAGTCGGATTCCCCTAGTCCGTGCCAGTTCTGAGCTGAGCGTTGAATGGCGGCCGAAGAGAACGACCGCGACGGTAGAACCGCCGCGGAAGCCTCGCAGCAAGGAAGATCCGCGGGAGGCCAAGGCACGGGACCGAGCTCGGATCCGGGGTGCGCGACGATATCCACTCCCGAGAGAGATAGATACGCCGCGTCCCGTTCAGCTCGCCCAGGCCCGGCACGTCAGCCAAACCCGCTTCCCGACCAAGCCCGACACGCCCCGCTCCTCAGAGCCAATCCTTATTCCGAAGTTACGGATCCAATTTGCCGACTTCCCTTACCTACATTAATCTATCGACTAGAGGCTCTTTACCTTGGAGACCTGCTGCGGATATGGGTACGAACCGGCGCGACACCTCCACGTGGCCCTCTCCTGGATTTTCAAGGTCCGAGGGGAAGATCCGGACACCGCCGCAACTGCGGTGCTCTTCGCGTTCCAAACCCTATCTCCCTGCTAGA
>NW_026099400.1:22500-27500 GCF_024542735.1 Bombus huntii
TTTTTAACGTCCGTCCTCTTTTTCTCCTACAGCCGTTTCTCTTCTCTCGACGATTCCAGCGGTTCCCGGTACGGGAACTCACGCAAGTGAAAAAGCGAGCGAGACGTACCGTCGGGTGGGTGTGTGTGTTCGGGGACTGGACGACCGGCGCGACGTTAGGATGCGCGGTCCAGCGATAGACGACGAAGAGGCATGGGATGACCAACACTCTCTTTTCTCTATTCTCGAAGCGTCGAATTGCCATAAAAAAAAAATCACACGCGCGCACGACATAGTCGTACGCGCGTGTATACCTCGTCTCTCTCAAAGTTTTTTTCTCGAGCCTCGCCAAAGGGGATCGTCTTCTTCCTCGTCTACGATCTCTCCGACGACGACGACCGTACGAACAACTTCGTAACGGACTCACATGCGCATCTTCCTCGGGTACAGAAACGCTGCGGAAAACACCTCGAGCTTGTAGTTACAGCAGCACCCGTGTATAGCCGATCTTAGACACACGCTAGTTCGCACACGCGTTACATATATAATATGTAAGATTTCCGACGAACGTGGCTTTTCGGGAGCCAGGCGCGCGGGCAGAGAGATACACGACGACGGGGAAAATTCGTCCCGATACGAGTACGTGTACTCTCCGATCTCCGCGCGACGCTGGGGATCATACCTCCCTAAGTCGTCAGAGCGCTCGAAGAAATCTCGCGTGTGCGTTCCCGGATCTACGGCTGATACTTTCGGGGCTTGTAAAAAAGCACAGAGCGTGTAAAACGCAACGACGACCCATCGATGCGACGGTCCTCGTTGTTGTCAGTCGCTTTCGCGAAGAGACGGAGTGGGCATTCGATCCCTGGGGCTGTACGAGAGTCTTAAGAAAAGACGGTAGATTATGGCAAAGTTTCGCACGCCATCGAGTTTAGGTTTTTTTTTTGGTTCTCTCTTCTCTCCTCTCTCGACCGAGTTCCCATATTTGCTTTCTCTCTCAGTCTCGCCAAATATAATATTCTTTTAAGACGACGTCGGGGGCGCGGACCTTCGTGCGTCGAACACCGGCAAACGTAGCATATATCGCCTGATATGAAAAAAAAATCGGTCACGAGGAGAACACTACGAGTATATACGTTCGATAACCGATACACGAAGCGGTGCATAAGCGGGCGGTCGCCCTCGTAAGGACGACTCACGACGCCGCGAGCACTCACGCAGGTCCGTGACCGGTTCTCTCCGCTCTTATTCGTATCCCTTCGTATACCTTCGTCCGACTCTGAAACGTTCTCTTATAATTTTTAAGAAGAACGACGGCGGGTTGTCAAGGCAAGAAGGGACAGAGAGAGACAGAGGTAGAGTTTCGTAGTCTCCCGTGAACACGATAGATTATATATCGAGCATGCGTACGACTTGCACGGTCTCTGCACGACCGCGACGAACGCCGACGAGCGTCCAACAATCGCTCGTACGTCGCGTATGTTCTCTCCGTCCGCTCTTATTCGTATCCTCGTTCTTGTACCTTCGTCCGACTCTGAAACGTTCTCTTATATAAAGAAGAACGACGGCGGGTTGTTAAGGCAAGAAGGGACAGAGAGAGACAGATACGGAGAGTAACGATACGCAACGCAAGCAGTCTTAGGTTTACGTGAGCAACCCTCAGCCAGGCGTGGTCCAGGAATTGTATCCGTGGACCGCAATGTGCGTTCGAAATGTCGATGTTCATGTGTCCTGCAGTTCACACGTTGACGCGCAATTAGCTGCGTTCTTCATCGACCCACGAGCCAAGTGATCCACCGTTCAGGGTAATCTTTTATAAATTTACAACAGTTCAATACTCAAATGTACTCTTCTCGGTTCTAGCGAAGCCGAGTTCCGTCACGTTCGACCAACGGGAATCGAACGCGCAGAAGTCGCCATAGGATTGACGACACAAAAACGTTCGAAAAAAAAAGAAAACGACGAACGCGCGAAGATACGCGCGTTCGCCGGCCGGGCGTAAAGTACATTATGATATATAACAACCATCGAGATCGAAGCTCCGTTCGTCAGGAAACGACGGGGATATATACACCCGATTCTGAATCCTCTGTACAGCACACGATCTCGCGAACGAGTAAGCACGGTGGCTAGCCCATGTTATATATGTGTTTGATTCTACTCTCTCGTCCAATTATTCAAGAAACAGCGCGCGTGCATCTCTCCATCGTTCGGGTGATAGTAAAGATTCGATGGGATTCGCGCGGCCGTCCGCCTCGAGCGGTCTTTCGTCCCAATATCCAGAAGCAGAGTTTGAAAAACTCTAGCGACGGCACGGGTGTCCGACTCACGACATCGAGGTTTCGAAGCCGGCGATCCCCTCCGAACGGATGGCGACCACGCGACCGACTGAAAGCATGAAAAATCGACGAAAGATAGAACACATCTCCGTTCGGGTGGTGTTTTTTCTTTAAAAAAAAAAAAAAAAACAAAAATTCGATGGGACTCGCAGCCATCGTCCTCGCGCGGTCTTTCGTCCCGATATCCAGAAGCAGAGTTTGAAAAACTCTAGCGACGGCACGGGTGTCCGACTCACGACAACGAGGATAGACAGCCGGTCCCCTCCGAACGGGTTATGCGATGATAAACTCGATGAAACTTTAGTCTCGTTCAGGTAGTGTGTGTCTTGTAAATCAAAAATTCGATGGGACACGCATCCATCGTCCTCGCGCGGTCTTTCGTCCCAACATCCAGAAGCAGAGTTTGAAAAACTCTAGCGACGGCACGGGTGTCCGACTCACGACAACGAGGATAGACAGCCGGTCCCCTCTGAACGGTATATTATATATGAGATGATAGACGACAAACTGGATGAAACTTTAAGTCTCGTTCAGGTAGTGTGTAAATCAAAAATTCGATGGGACTCGCATCCGTCGTCCTCGCGCGGTCTTTCGTCCCGATATCCAGAAGCAGAGTTTGAAAAACTCTAGCGACGGCACGGGTGTCCGACTCACGACAACGAGGAAAGACAGCCGGTCCCCTCTGAACGGTATATTATATGAAACTTTAAGTCTCGTTCAGGTAGTGTGTAAGTCAAAAATTCGATGGGACTCGCATCCGTCGTCCTCGCGCGGTCTTTCGTCCCGATATCCAGAAGCAGAGTTTGAAAAACTCTAGCGACGGCACGGGTGTCCGACTCACGACAACGAGGATAGACAGCCGGTCCCCTCTGAACGGTATATTATATATGCGATGATAGACGACAAACTGGATGAAACTTTAAGTCTCGTTCAGGTAGTGTGTAAATAAAAAATTCGATGGGACTCGCATCCGTCGTCCTCGCGCGGTCTTTCGTCCCGATATCCAGAAGCAGAGTTTGAAAAACTCTAGCGACGGCACGGGTGTCCGACTCACGACAACGAGGAAAGACAGCCGGTCCCCTCTGAACGGTATATTATATGAAACTTTAAGTCTCGTTCAGGTAGTGTGTAAGTCAAAAATTCGATGGGACTCGCATCCGTCGTCCTCGCGCGGTCTTTCGTCCCGATATCCAGAAGCAGAGTTTGAAAAACTCTAGCGACGGCACGGGTGTCCGACTCACGACAACGAGGATAGACAGCCGGTCCCCTCTGAACGGTATATAATATGAAACTTTAAGTCTCGTTCAGGTAGTGTGTAAGTCAAAAATTCGATGGGACTCGCATCCGTCGTCCTCGCGCGGTCTTTCGTCCCGATATCCAGAAGCAGAGTTTGAAAAACTCTAGCGACGGCACGGGTGTCCGACTCACGACAACGAGGATAGACAGCCGGTCCCCTCTGAACGGTATATAATATACATTATGCGACGGTAGACGATCAACTAGACGAAACTTTAGTCTCGTTCAGGTGGTGTAAAAAAAATTCGATGGGATACGCACGCACGGCTGTCGTCGTCCTCGAGCGGTCTTTCGTCCCAATATCCAGAAGCAGAGTTTGAAAAACTCTAGCGACGGCACGGGTGTCCGACTCACGACATCGAGGCTTCGAAGCCGGCGGCGTTCCCCTCTGAACGAACTTCGGCTAGACTAGTTACGAATCGTTGCTACACATCGTCTTCATCGTCGTCGTCGTCGACATCGACATCATCATCATATCATCATCATCATCATCATCATCATCATCGGTCATCGTCGCATAGCGGGCCAACATCCACGCGATGCGTCTTCGTTCTAGGTTACCCGATCCACGAGTATGTTACACGTGGTTTCGTTATTTCGAACGAAACGACATACGAAGAGCACACGCCCTTTGGGTAGGAAGCACGTTTCGAGAACGACGAGAGTTTCGATGAAAGAGACGAGAGAAGTCGACGCAGAAGGTATCCATGGATCTTCGAAGAGAACCTTCGAAGATGTATATCGGTATCCTTTCGCTCTGCGCGACTCGCTACAAGTTCTTTCGCTCTCGTCGACTCGTTCTAGACGCTTCGTTCGATCCCAAAGAGGAGTCTTCGATATGTCCCGTTGCTAGGAGGAGAACAAACGCAACACAGACCACGAAACATAGAAGAGAATAGGCGAGCATGATCACTCCGACACGAGGCACTTTAGAGATTTTCTTATTAGTTTGCATGGACTTTTATATTTCGTTTGTACGGTTTCCACGATGCAAATACGAAATACGAGATCGTGACGGCGGGTCTTTCTGTGTACGGCCTCTCGCAGGCGCCACGACTGCATTTCTCTTTACACCTGGTTTCCATCGTAATTTTTTCGTTTGATATCGAGCCTTAACTTTTGTTGGCTCTTTCGAAGCTAGAGTTCCCTTTTATTAGAATTTCATATATATATATATTATATGTTATATGTTTTATTCGGAGACGGCGGGTCTTTCTGTTTACGACCTCACGCAGGCGCCTCGAATAAGTTTCATTCGCATTTCGTTTTTATACTTGTATATATATATCTCTTCATCCCGATGATCGAGAGAGAGTGCCACCTTCTCTTCGTATAATTCCGTAGCTGGAGGGTCGTCTCCTCCTTAAGAATATTTCTATTCGTGCCAAC
>NW_026099400.1:30000-32500 GCF_024542735.1 Bombus huntii
CTTTCAATCGGTAGAACATTTTCGGCAGAAGACATACTACGCAAAGATAGTACGCTCCTACCGCCTCATCGGATACTTCTGCGAAAGCAGAAGTTTTTATAGAAAGCAGACGGTTATACTCTTTTGAATGAATCGATGCTCAGTTAGTACAAGCACACACGCATCTAACAATTTTTGTTAGAATACGTACACACAGGTCACCAGCTTCCCGACTCAGGGGAACCTTGCCACGATATTTGGTCATTACGTCCAGGACAGCGACCCGCGGCGCAGCAGTGTAGAGAAAAAACCAGAACGAGAACGGAGGAACAGTCGAGAAATAGCGTAAAATACACTAAGACTCGAGGAGCGGTGACTGAATTCTCAACCGAGGCCGTAGAATAGCCACGCGCTCAACGCTGTTCCGACCGAACCGTCCGGCTCGACGTCTCTCTTATAGATACGAAAGCGCCAGCCGGAAGGCCGGCGCCGGCCGGGCTAGCGGCCGCGCGCTTACGGTGCAAAACCTCCGTAGCAACGTACCGTTCGGAAGGGACGCTGGAACTTAGTCTCGCGAACGCTCGATCACTACTATACAAAGCCAATATCCAACCATCGAAATACATTACCAGACGTTTTATTAACATAATAGAAATGCATTTTTACCAAAAAATTAATTTTTTTTTTCACCGAAAAATTGCATCAGTAAACATACTCTTTTATCGAATACGGACAAAAAATAAGTTTATAATCAATTACAATACGTTAAAATAAGTAGAAATATGCAAAAAAATATATACCTTGTAACGTTAATTAACGAAAAAATTAGAAAAATATCCCAGTCGTGTCAGTTCGACGAACGCTAATTTTTTGAAAAAATCGATAAAAATGTTTAATCCCGACGTATTTAATAGAGATAGAACGATTCCCGTAAAAAAATTTATACCTTGTAACGCTTTTTAACGAATAAACTCGAAAAAACTTTTTCGCCCTCGGAATTTTTCTAAGTCCCAACGTACCGGCTCGGAATTTTTCTATGTTCCAACGACCGGTCGTGTCGGTCCAAACGTTTTTATATCCGTCTGCCGACGATATAAACGCTTAATCCCGACGTATTTTATCGAGTTATAACGATTTCTTGAAAAATATTCGTACGTTATAACGCTTTTTAACGAATTAATCGAAAAAGAGTGTTCGGTCCGAAAATTTTCTAAGTACGAACGACCGGCCGCATAGGTCCGTTTTTAAAAATCGTTCTCGGACGGAAATAAACCATTAATCCCGACGTATTTCGTCGAGTTACGTCGATTTATGCAAAAAAATTCATACCTTGTAACGCTTTTTAACGAATAAACTCGAAAAAACTTTTTCGCCCTCGGAATTTTTCTAAGTCCCAACGTACCGGCTCGGAATTTTTCTATGTTCCAACGACCGGTCGTGTCGGTCCAAACGTTTTTATATCCGTCTGCCGACGATATAAACGCTTAATCCCGACGTATTTTATCGAGTTATAACGATTTCTTGAAAAATATTCGTACGTTATAACGCTTTTTAACGAATTAATCGAAAAAGAGTGTTCGGTCCGAAAATTTTCTAAGTACGAACGACCGGCCGCATAGGTCCGTTTTTAAAAATCGTTCTCGGACGGAAATAAACCATTAATCCCGACGTATTTCGTCGAGTTACGTCGATTTATGCAAAAAAATTCATACCTTGTAACGCTTTTTAACGAATAAACTCGAAAAAACTTTTTCGCCCTCGGAATTTTTCTAAGTCCCAACGTACCGGCTCGGAATTTTTCTATGTTCCAACGACCGGTCGTGTCGGTCCAAACGTTTTTATATCCGTCTGCCGACGATATAAACGCTTAATCCCGACGTATTTTATCGAGTTATAACGATTTCTTGAAAAATATTCGTACGTTATAACGCTTTTTAACGAATTAATCGAAAAAGAGTGTTCGGTCCGAAAATTTTCCAAGTACGAACGACCGGCCGCATAGGTCCGTTTTTAAAAATCGTTCTCGGACGGAAATAAACCATTAATCCCGACGTATTTCGTCGAGTTACGTCGATTTATGCAAAAAAATTCATACCTTGTAACGCTTTTTAACGAATAAACTCGAAAAAACTTTTTCGCCCTCGGAATTTTTCTAAGTCCCAACGTACCGGCTCGGAATTTTTCTATGTTCCAACGACCGGTCGTGTCGGTCCAAACGTTTTTATATCCGTCTGCCGACGATATAAACGCTTAATCCCGACGTATTTTATCGAGTTATAACGATTTCTTGAAAAATATTCGTACGTTATAACACTTTTTAACGAGTTATTTGGAGGGGATCTTTCGGCCTTTTCGTAGCGGTGCGAAAAAATTCTAAGTTCCAACGTCCCAGTCACGTTGGTCCGGAGGATGAAATTTTTCAAAAAAATAAAGTGAAATCGCTACTTTCGACTAGATTTCGTCGAAACGTAACGATTTCACGCAAAATTTCGATACGTTATAACGCTTTTTAGCGAGTTAT
>NW_026099400.1:37500-40000 GCF_024542735.1 Bombus huntii
TCTTGTTCCAACGGTATTGGTCCTGAGTTTGAGGGCATCTATAAATCTCGATGGCCTGAGCAGTTCGTATTCCTCAAGCCACACGTTGCCAGTTTTGTTTCTCGAGAAGTCGGGTACGCCCTGCCCCTGACTTCTCAGTTCTGCCCATTGCTTAGTATGTTCTGCTTTTAATCTCTTTCGGGCCCTTTCAATGTCTTCTACTGAGGCTGGCCAATTGATCCTCAGCGAGTTGGCCATTTTCTTAAGTTTATCGTTACATTTCTCATCAATCAGGCTGGACACCGCCGGATCGATCGAGCTTTTCATTTTAATAGCACTTTTAAGGGTGCCAAGTTTGACAATGTGTTCAAATCTTGGCAACCCCAAACCGCCCCAGGATTTGGGGGCATAGAAAAAACCAGTGGCCGTTGAAGGCGTAAGGTGAAATATGGCCTTTATTTCCTGTCTGACTTCGCTGTCCAGCAATCTTAGAACGCAGTCGCTCGGCGGGTTTACGAGAAGGTTATAGATATATCGGGGAAAGATGTACTTTATGATCAATTCTAGCTTCTGGCATGGTTTGAGAGAGAGCTTTCTAACCCTCCTCACCACACTCAGCAGCTCGGGAACAATTACGCCACAGTGTATGCCCTTCCATGGCCCCATTTTGGCACCTAGGTACCTGAAGGCCTCGTCGGGATCGATCGTTGGGATGGTGTTATTCCCAAGTTTAACTTTTGGTTCTTTAACGAACCAAGTTCGTCTTTCTGCGACTATTTGAAATATCTGACTTTTGTCCCGGGAGATGGTCATACCGAGGCCATTCAGATACTCGTTGAGCATATCCACTTGGCGCTGCGCTTCCCCGATATCGGCGCCGAGCAATACTACGTCGTCAGCGAAAGCCAGTACAGGGATCGTCCGTGACTCATTTATGTTTATCCCCCTGGTTTGATTCTCGATCAAATCCAGCAGTGGCTCCAAGCACAGATTGAATAGCAGCGGCGACAGAGGGTCGCCCTGCTTAACTCCCCTGAGGATCGTAATCTCGACCCCCATATTATTTTTAGTCTTGATCGTTGTCTTGCCCTCACTATACATACAACCAATCAAGTCAGTAATGGGGGTCGGCACTCCCTTCCTCCTCAGGCAGGGAACAATTGCCGAATGAGGCACTGTATCAAAGGCTTTTGAGATATCCACTATTGTGAATATCCCGCCTTTCTTTTTCTTACTATGATCCAAGGCAGCGCTCAACAGGTCTATATTAATTTTACAGCCGCTCTCGGCGGTGAATCCTTTCTGCCTTGGATTCAATACAATGCCCCTTCTTATCCTCCCGTCAATAATGGAGGAGAAAATACGGCCGAGAATGGGGCCAATAGTTATTGGCCTCCAATTCTCGACCAGGCTGCTATTCTTATTTGCTTTTGGAATTAATGTTGTTCTATTTTCCTTCCATATAGGAGGAAAATAGGAATAATAAATCAAGATGTTGTATAGCTTAGTTAATATTATAGGCAGGCCGGGGATCAGAAGGTGTTCCTTCTGGAAACCATCCGGTCCTGCCGCAGCCTTCATTCTTATTTTGCTTAGTTTCTCCGCCACATCCTCAACAGCAATTGGCGGGAAGATTTCGCATAAGGACAGCTCGGGGGCTCTACCTCCTGGGACAGGGACTTCGACAGGTCCTGTCTGGCCCCATAGATCCTCGTAGAGTCCCTTCACTTCCTCAGCACTAGGTGGATCCCTAGCCGGTTGGAGGAAGGCCTGATCATCGTTTATAACAGCATCAGCCAACCTCTTTGGATTTTCAGTGAACAACTCCTGGCAACGTGCGAAGGAGTATCTCTTTCTAGCGTTTCTGTTCTTTCTACTGCTATTTTGGTGTGCAATCCGTTTTTTGTTTTCGTTTCTTGCCCTCTTTTTGTTTTTATTAATTTCTTGTAAAGCTCCATAGAGCGTGCATTTTATAAAATCATTTATAGCGCTCTCAAGGGCTTCCCTATTTCCCTTGAGAGAGACCCAGATAGTCATCAGTCGAGTGTGGACCCACCTTAAAACAGGTGGCACCTCGACTTGTGTCGAAATAGCGGACTCCAATTGGAGTTTCCACTCTTGATATTCTGAACCGCTGATTCCAGGCTCTTCAAAACACGCATTGCCTGGATCAACGGGATCGCACCCTCCCTCTGTCACCTGAGTTGGCTCTGTTTCCTCACCAATCAGTCTCAGCTTCTTTCGCTGATACCTGATTTGGTCGATCGTCTTGCTGGTGAGGATCTCGCTTATCATTTTATTGGGGAATTTGTGGTCCTTATAGGTCTCACAAAGTTCCCTTAATTGGGCCAACTCCTCCAACGTCCATTTTTTCTCAGGGGGGTCCGTTCCCCTTCTTTTGACGTTTCTTACGGCAGGGTGCGCATGCCGCTCGTGGGTAGACAGCCCTCTAAGCGTCCCAAAACTCATGGAGCAGGTTTCGCATCTGTGCGAGCCGCCAGCACTCTGACTCGTGCCTCTG
>NW_026099400.1:45000-47500 GCF_024542735.1 Bombus huntii
ATACTTTCGGGGCTTGTAAAAAAGCACAGAGCGTGTAAAACGCAACGACGACCCATCGATGCGACGGTCCTCGTTGTTGTCAGTCGCTTTCGCGAAGAGACGGAGTGGGCATTCGATCCCTGGGGCTGTACGAGAGTCTTAAGAAAAGACGGTAGATTATGGCAAAGTTTCGCACGCCATCGAGTTTAGGTTTTTTTTTTGGTTCTCTCTTCTCTCCTCTCTCGACCGAGTTCCCATATTTGCTTTCTCTCTCAGTCTCGCCAAATATAATATTCTTTTAAGACGACGTCGGGGGCGCGGACCTTCGTGCGTCGAACACCGGCAAACGTAGCATATATCGCCTGATATGAAAAAAAAATCGGTCACGAGGAGAACACTACGAGTATATACGTTCGATAACCGATACACGAAGCGGTGCATAAGCGGGCGGTCGCCCTCGTAAGGACGACTCACGACGCCGCGAGCACTCACGCAGGTCCGTGACCGGTTCTCTCCGCTCTTATTCGTATCCCTTCGTATACCTTCGTCCGACTCTGAAACGTTCTCTTATAATTTTTAAGAAGAACGACGGCGGGTTGTCAAGGCAAGAAGGGACAGAGAGAGACAGAGGTAGAGTTTCGTAGTCTCCCGTGAACACGATAGATTATATATCGAGCATGCGTACGACTTGCACGGTCTCTGCACGACCGCGACGAACGCCGACGAGCGTCCAACAATCGCTCGTACGTCGCGTATGTTCTCTCCGTCCGCTCTTATTCGTATCCTCGTTCTTGTACCTTCGTCCGACTCTGAAACGTTCTCTTATATAAAGAAGAACGACGGCGGGTTGTTAAGGCAAGAAGGGACAGAGAGAGACAGATACGGAGAGTAACGATACGCAACGCAAGCAGTCTTAGGTTTACGTGAGCAACCCTCAGCCAGGCGTGGTCCAGGAATTGTATCCGTGGACCGCAATGTGCGTTCGAAATGTCGATGTTCATGTGTCCTGCAGTTCACACGTTGACGCGCAATTAGCTGCGTTCTTCATCGACCCACGAGCCAAGTGATCCACCGTTCAGGGTAATCTTTTATAAATTTACAACAGTTCAATACTCAAATGTACTCTTCTCGGTTCTAGCGAAGCCGAGTTCCGTCACGTTCGACCAACGGGAATCGAACGCGCAGAAGTCGCCATAGGATTGACGACACAAAAACGTTCGAAAAAAAAAGAAAACGACGAACGCGCGAAGATACGCGCGTTCGCCGGCCGGGCGTAAAGTACATTATGATATATAACAACCATCGAGATCGAAGCTCCGTTCGTCAGGAAACGACGGGGATATATACACCCGATTCTGAATCCTCTGTACAGCACACGATCTCGCGAACGAGTAAGCACGGTGGCTAGCCCATGTTATATATGTGTTTGATTCTACTCTCTCGTCCAATTATTCAAGAAACAGCGCGCGTGCATCTCTCCATCGTTCGGGTGATAGTAAAGATTCGATGGGATTCGCGCGGCCGTCCGCCTCGAGCGGTCTTTCGTCCCAATATCCAGAAGCAGAGTTTGAAAAACTCTAGCGACGGCACGGGTGTCCGACTCACGACATCGAGGTTTCGAAGCCGGCGATCCCCTCCGAACGGATGGCGACCACGCGACCGACTGAAAGCATGAAAAATCGACGAAAGATAGAACACATCTCCGTTCGGGTGGTGTTTTTTCTTTAAAAAAAAAAAAAAAAACAAAAATTCGATGGGACTCGCAGCCATCGTCCTCGCGCGGTCTTTCGTCCCGATATCCAGAAGCAGAGTTTGAAAAACTCTAGCGACGGCACGGGTGTCCGACTCACGACAACGAGGATAGACAGCCGGTCCCCTCCGAACGGGTTATGCGATGATAAACTCGATGAAACTTTAGTCTCGTTCAGGTAGTGTGTGTCTTGTAAATCAAAAATTCGATGGGACACGCATCCATCGTCCTCGCGCGGTCTTTCGTCCCAACATCCAGAAGCAGAGTTTGAAAAACTCTAGCGACGGCACGGGTGTCCGACTCACGACAACGAGGATAGACAGCCGGTCCCCTCTGAACGGTATATTATATATGAGATGATAGACGACAAACTGGATGAAACTTTAAGTCTCGTTCAGGTAGTGTGTAAATCAAAAATTCGATGGGACTCGCATCCGTCGTCCTCGCGCGGTCTTTCGTCCCGATATCCAGAAGCAGAGTTTGAAAAACTCTAGCGACGGCACGGGTGTCCGACTCACGACAACGAGGAAAGACAGCCGGTCCCCTCTGAACGGTATATTATATGAAACTTTAAGTCTCGTTCAGGTAGTGTGTAAGTCAAAAATTCGATGGGACTCGCATCCGTCGTCCTCGCGCGGTCTTTCGTCCCGATATCCAGAAGCAGAGTTTGAAAAACTCTAGCGACGGCACGGGTGTCCGACTCACGACAACGAGGAAAGACAGCCGGTCCCCTCTGAACGGTATATTATATGAAACTTTAAGTCTCGTTCA
>NW_026099400.1:52500-55000 GCF_024542735.1 Bombus huntii
TTTTTAACGAATAAACTCGAAAAAACTTTTTCGCCCTCGGAATTTTTCTAAGTCCCAACGTACCGGCTCGGAATTTTTCTATGTTCCAACGACCGGTCGTGTCGGTCCAAACGTTTTTATATCCGTCTGCCGACGATATAAACGCTTAATCCCGACGTATTTTATCGAGTTATAACGATTTCTTGAAAAATATTCGTACGTTATAACGCTTTTTAACGAATTAATCGAAAAAGAGTGTTCGGTCCGAAAATTTTCTAAGTACGAACGACCGGCCGCATAGGTCCGTTTTTAAAAATCGTTCTCGGACGGAAATAAACCATTAATCCCGACGTATTTCGTCGAGTTACGTCGATTTATGCAAAAAAATTCATACCTTGTAACGCTTTTTAACGAATAAACTCGAAAAAACTTTTTCGCCCTCGGAATTTTTCTAAGTCCCAACGTACCGGCTCGGAATTTTTCTATGTTCCAACGACCGGTCGTGTCGGTCCAAACGTTTTTATATCCGTCTGCCGACGATATAAACGCTTAATCCCGACGTATTTTATCGAGTTATAACGATTTCTTGAAAAATATTCGTACGTTATAACGCTTTTTAACGAATTAATCGAAAAAGAGTGTTCGGTCCGAAAATTTTCTAAGTACGAACGACCGGCCGCATAGGTCCGTTTTTAAAAATCGTTCTCGGACGGAAATAAACCATTAATCCCGACGTATTTCGTCGAGTTACGTCGATTTATGCAAAAAAATTCATACCTTGTAACGCTTTTTAACGAATAAACTCGAAAAAACTTTTTCGCCCTCGGAATTTTTCTAAGTCCCAACGTACCGGCTCGGAATTTTTCTATGTTCCAACGACCGGTCGTGTCGGTCCAAACGTTTTTATATCCGTCTGCCGACGATATAAACGCTTAATCCCGACGTATTTTATCGAGTTATAACGATTTCTTGAAAAATATTCGTACGTTATAACGCTTTTTAACGAATTAATCGAAAAAGAGTGTTCGGTCCGAAAATTTTCTAAGTACGAACGACCGGCCGCATAGGTCCGTTTTTAAAAATCGTTCTCGGACGGAAATAAACCATTAATCCCGACGTATTTCGTCGAGTTACGTCGATTTATGCAAAAAAATTCATACCTTGTAACGCTTTTTAACGAATAAACTCGAAAAAACTTTTTCGCCCTCGGAATTTTTCTAAGTCCCAACGTACCGGCTCGGAATTTTTCTATGTTCCAACGACCGGTCGTGTCGGTCCAAACGTTTTTATATCCGTCTGCCGACGATATAAACGCTTAATCCCGACGTATTTTATCGAGTTATAACGATTTCTTGAAAAATATTCGTACGTTATAACGCTTTTTAACGAATTAATCGAAAAAGAGTGTTCGGTCCGAAAATTTTCTAAGTACGAACGACCGGCCGCATAGGTCCGTTTTTAAAAATCGTTCTCGGACGGAAATAAACCATTAATCCCGACGTATTTCGTCGAGTTACGTCGATTTATGCAAAAAAATTCATACCTTGTAACGCTTTTTAACGAATAAACTCGAAAAAACTTTTTCGCCCTCGGAATTTTTCTAAGTCCCAACGTACCGGCTCGGAATTTTTCTATGTTCCAACGACCGGTCGTGTCGGTCCAAACGTTTTTATATCCGTCTGCCGACGATATAAACGCTTAATCCCGACGTATTTTATCGAGTTATAACGATTTCTTGAAAAATATTCGTACGTTATAACGCTTTTTAACGAATTAATCGAAAAAGAGTGTTCGGTCCGAAAATTTTCTAAGTACGAACGACCGGCCGCATAGGTCCGTTTTTAAAAATCGTTCTCGGACGGAAATAAACCATTAATCCCGACGTATTTCGTCGAGTTACGTCGATTTATGCAAAAAAATTCATACCTTGTAACGCTTTTTAACGAATAAACTCGAAAAAACTTTTTCGCCCTCGGAATTTTTCTAAGTCCCAACGTACCGGCTCGGAATTTTTCTATGTTCCAACGACCGGTCGTGTCGGTCCAAACGTTTTTATATCCGTCTGCCGACGATATAAACGCTTAATCCCGACGTATTTTATCGAGTTATAACGATTTCTTGAAAAATATTCGTACGTTATAACGCTTTTTAACGAATTAATCGAAAAAGAGTGTTCGGTCCGAAAATTTTCCAAGTACGAACGACCGGCCGCATAGGTCCGTTTTTAAAAATCGTTCTCGGACGGAAATAAACCATTAATCCCGACGTATTTCGTCGAGTTACGTCGATTTATGCAAAAAAATTCATACCTTGTAACGCTTTTTAACGAATAAACTCGAAAAAACTTTTTCGCCCTCGGAATTTTTCTAAGTCCCAACGTACCGGCTCGGAATTTTTCTATGTTCCAACGACCGGTCGTGTCGGTCCAAACGTTTTTATATCCGTCTGCCGACGATATAAACGCTTAATCCCGACGTATTTTATCGAGTTATAACGATTTCTTGAAAAATATTCGTACGTT
>NW_026099400.1:65000-75000 GCF_024542735.1 Bombus huntii
AGCCAGGCGTGGTCCAGGAATTGTATCCGTGGACCGCAATGTGCGTTCGAAATGTCGATGTTCATGTGTCCTGCAGTTCACACGTTGACGCGCAATTAGCTGCGTTCTTCATCGACCCACGAGCCAAGTGATCCACCGTTCAGGGTAATCTTTTATAAATTTACAACAGTTCAATACTCAAATGTACTCTTCTCGGTTCTAGCGAAGCCGAGTTCCGTCACGTTCGACCAACGGGAATCGAACGCGCAGAAGTCGCCATAGGATTGACGACACAAAAACGTTCGAAAAAAAAAGAAAACGACGAACGCGCGAAGATACGCGCGTTCGCCGGCCGGGCGTAAAGTACATTATGATATATAACAACCATCGAGATCGAAGCTCCGTTCGTCAGGAAACGACGGGGATATATACACCCGATTCTGAATCCTCTGTACAGCACACGATCTCGCGAACGAGTAAGCACGGTGGCTAGCCCATGTTATATATGTGTTTGATTCTACTCTCTCGTCCAATTATTCAAGAAACAGCGCGCGTGCATCTCTCCATCGTTCGGGTGATAGTAAAGATTCGATGGGATTCGCGCGGCCGTCCGCCTCGAGCGGTCTTTCGTCCCAATATCCAGAAGCAGAGTTTGAAAAACTCTAGCGACGGCACGGGTGTCCGACTCACGACATCGAGGTTTCGAAGCCGGCGATCCCCTCCGAACGGATGGCGACCACGCGACCGACTGAAAGCATGAAAAATCGACGAAAGATAGAACACATCTCCGTTCGGGTGGTGTTTTTTCTTTAAAAAAAAAAAAAAAAACAAAAATTCGATGGGACTCGCAGCCATCGTCCTCGCGCGGTCTTTCGTCCCGATATCCAGAAGCAGAGTTTGAAAAACTCTAGCGACGGCACGGGTGTCCGACTCACGACAACGAGGATAGACAGCCGGTCCCCTCCGAACGGGTTATGCGATGATAAACTCGATGAAACTTTAGTCTCGTTCAGGTAGTGTGTGTCTTGTAAATCAAAAATTCGATGGGACACGCATCCATCGTCCTCGCGCGGTCTTTCGTCCCAACATCCAGAAGCAGAGTTTGAAAAACTCTAGCGACGGCACGGGTGTCCGACTCACGACAACGAGGATAGACAGCCGGTCCCCTCTGAACGGTATATTATATATGAGATGATAGACGACAAACTGGATGAAACTTTAAGTCTCGTTCAGGTAGTGTGTAAATCAAAAATTCGATGGGACTCGCATCCGTCGTCCTCGCGCGGTCTTTCGTCCCGATATCCAGAAGCAGAGTTTGAAAAACTCTAGCGACGGCACGGGTGTCCGACTCACGACAACGAGGAAAGACAGCCGGTCCCCTCTGAACGGTATATTATATGAAACTTTAAGTCTCGTTCAGGTAGTGTGTAAGTCAAAAATTCGATGGGACTCGCATCCGTCGTCCTCGCGCGGTCTTTCGTCCCGATATCCAGAAGCAGAGTTTGAAAAACTCTAGCGACGGCACGGGTGTCCGACTCACGACAACGAGGATAGACAGCCGGTCCCCTCTGAACGGTATATTATATATGCGATGATAGACGACAAACTGGATGAAACTTTAAGTCTCGTTCAGGTAGTGTGTAAATAAAAAATTCGATGGGACTCGCATCCGTCGTCCTCGCGCGGTCTTTCGTCCCGATATCCAGAAGCAGAGTTTGAAAAACTCTAGCGACGGCACGGGTGTCCGACTCACGACAACGAGGAAAGACAGCCGGTCCCCTCTGAACGGTATATTATATGAAACTTTAAGTCTCGTTCAGGTAGTGTGTAAGTCAAAAATTCGATGGGACTCGCATCCGTCGTCCTCGCGCGGTCTTTCGTCCCGATATCCAGAAGCAGAGTTTGAAAAACTCTAGCGACGGCACGGGTGTCCGACTCACGACAACGAGGATAGACAGCCGGTCCCCTCTGAACGGTATATAATATGAAACTTTAAGTCTCGTTCAGGTAGTGTGTAAGTCAAAAATTCGATGGGACTCGCATCCGTCGTCCTCGCGCGGTCTTTCGTCCCGATATCCAGAAGCAGAGTTTGAAAAACTCTAGCGACGGCACGGGTGTCCGACTCACGACAACGAGGATAGACAGCCGGTCCCCTCTGAACGGTATATAATATACATTATGCGACGGTAGACGATCAACTAGACGAAACTTTAGTCTCGTTCAGGTGGTGTAAAAAAAATTCGATGGGATACGCACGCACGGCTGTCGTCGTCCTCGAGCGGTCTTTCGTCCCAATATCCAGAAGCAGAGTTTGAAAAACTCTAGCGACGGCACGGGTGTCCGACTCACGACATCGAGGCTTCGAAGCCGGCGGCGTTCCCCTCTGAACGAACTTCGGCTAGACTAGTTACGAATCGTTGCTACACATCGTCTTCATCGTCGTCGTCGTCGACATCGACATCATCATCATATCATCATCATCATCATCATCATCATCATCGGTCATCGTCGCATAGCGGGCCAACATCCACGCGATGCGTCTTCGTTCTAGGTTACCCGATCCACGAGTATGTTACACGTGGTTTCGTTATTTCGAACGAAACGACATACGAAGAGCACACGCCCTTTGGGTAGGAAGCACGTTTCGAGAACGACGAGAGTTTCGATGAAAGAGACGAGAGAAGTCGACGCAGAAGGTATCCATGGATCTTCGAAGAGAACCTTCGAAGATGTATATCGGTATCCTTTCGCTCTGCGCGACTCGCTACAAGTTCTTTCGCTCTCGTCGACTCGTTCTAGACGCTTCGTTCGATCCCAAAGAGGAGTCTTCGATATGTCCCGTTGCTAGGAGGAGAACAAACGCAACACAGACCACGAAACATAGAAGAGAATAGGCGAGCATGATCACTCCGACACGAGGCACTTTAGAGATTTTCTTATTAGTTTGCATGGACTTTTATATTTCGTTTGTACGGTTTCCACGATGCAAATACGAAATACGAGATCGTGACGGCGGGTCTTTCTGTGTACGGCCTCTCGCAGGCGCCACGACTGCATTTCTCTTTACACCTGGTTTCCATCGTAATTTTTTCGTTTGATATCGAGCCTTAACTTTTGTTGGCTCTTTCGAAGCTAGAGTTCCCTTTTATTAGAATTTCATATATATATATATTATATGTTATATGTTTTATTCGGAGACGGCGGGTCTTTCTGTTTACGACCTCACGCAGGCGCCTCGAATAAGTTTCATTCGCATTTCGTTTTTATACTTGTATATATATATCTCTTCATCCCGATGATCGAGAGAGAGTGCCACCTTCTCTTCGTATAATTCCGTAGCTGGAGGGTCGTCTCCTCCTTAAGAATATTTCTATTCGTGCCAACGGAGGTTGCCAAGCTCCCTGGCGTTTTCGTTTGTTAAAGTATATAGCTTGTTAATACGTCGTATATACTTTCGTCGATACAGGAGGAGTACGGCTCCTTACCGACCATTGTGATATATATTTCATAGTTTTTATATGTGTTCAAGTCAAATTCTTTTGGTATCGTATCGTTAATGATCCTTCCGCAGGTTCACCTACGGAAACCTTGTTACGACTTTTACTTCCTCTAAATGATCAAGTTTGGTCATCTTCCCGGTAACATCGGCAATGCTTATCACATTGGCCGCGCACCAGTCCGAAGACCTCACTAAATCATTCAATCGGTAGTAGCGACGGGCGGTGTGTACAAAGGGCAGGGACGTAATCAACGCGAGCTTATGACTCGCGCTTACTGGGAATTCCTCGTTCATGGGGAATAATTGCAAGCCCCAATCCCTAGCACGAAGGAGGTTCAGCGGGTTACCCGGGCCTTTCGGCCAGGGAAAACACGCTGATTCCTTCAGTGTAGCGCGCGTGCGGCCCAGAACATCTAAGGGCATCACAGACCTGTTATTGCTCAATCTCGTGCGGCTAGAAGCCGCCTGTTCCTCTAAGAAGATTTGTTTGTACGTTGGTAGTAAAAACCCACCGACCGAAGCCGGGGGCCTTCGAGATACCATAAGTTACGTCTATTTAGCAGGCTAGAGTCTCGTTCGTTATCGGAATTAACCAGACAAATCGCTCCACCAACTAAGAACGGCCATGCACCACCACCCACCGAATCAAGAAAGAGCTATCAATCTGTCAATCCTTCCGGTGTCCGGGCCTGGTGAGGTTTCCCGTGTTGAGTCAAATTAAGCCGCAGGCTCCACTCCTGGTGGTGCCCTTCCGTCAATTCCTTTAAGTTTCAGCTTTGCAACCATACTTCCCCCGGAACCCAAAAGCTTTGGTTTCCCGGAAGCTGCCCGCCGAGTCATCGGAGGAACTTCGGCGGATCGCTGGCTGGCATCGTTTATGGTTAGAACTAGGGCGGTATCTGATCGCCTTCGAACCTCTAACTTTCGTTCTTGATTAATGAAAACATTTTTGGCAAATGCTTTCGCTTCTGTCCGTCTTGCGACGATCCAAGAATTTCACCTCTAACGTCGCAATACGAATGCCCCCATCTGTCCCTATTAATCATTACCTCGGGGCTCCGAAAACCAACAAAATAGAACCGAGGTCCTATTCCATTATTCCATGCACACAGTATTCAGGCGAAGGTAGCCTGCTTTAAGCACTCTAATTTGTTCAAAGTAAACGTATCGGCCCACCTCGACACTCAGTGAAGAGCACCGCGATGGGATATTAGTTGGACCGCCCGCGAGGAGCTAAGCCCACCGATAGGACGTACCACATAATGCCAGTTAAACACCGCGAGCGGTGAACCGACACTGTGACACACAGATTCAACTACGAGCTTTTTAACCGCAACAACTTTAATATACGCTATTGGAGCTGGAATTACCGCGGCTGCTGGCACCAGACTTGCCCTCCAATTGGTCCTCGTTAAAGGATTTAAAGTGTACTCATTCCGATTACGGGGCCTCGGATGAGTCCCGTATCGTTATTTTTCGTCACTACCTCCCCGTGCCGGGAGTGGGTAATTTGCGCGCCTGCTGCCTTCCTTGGATGTGGTAGCTGTTTCTCAGGCTCCCTCTCCGGAATCGAACCCTGATTCCCCGTTACCCGTTACAACCATGGTAGGCGCAGAACCTACCATCGACAGTTGATAAGGCAGACATTTGAAAGATGCGTCGCCGGTGCTAGATGACCATGCGATCAGCACAAAGTTATTCAGAGTCACCAAAACAAACGATGGACGGACAGACGAGCCATCCGCCACCGATTGGTTTTGATCTAATAAAAGCATTCCTACCATCTCTGGTCGGAATCTGTTTGCATGTATTAGCTCTAGAATTACCACAGTTATCCAAGTAAATGTAGGTATGATCTAAGAAACCATAACTGATTTAATGAGCCATTCGCGGTTTCACCTTAATGCGGCATGTACTGAGACATGCATGGCTTAATCTTTGAGACAAGCATATGACTACTGGCAGGATCAACCAGGGATCTTATTCGTATAACAATTCTTATAAATTTCGTTTAAGTTCTCTTCGTGTCGTAGGTGGGACGTAAGCACCGTACGACGAGACTTTTCGTTCTTAAGATAGATATATCTATAAAATATATCTCCTAGCGACGTTCGAGATACACCCATAGTTCAGTAATAATCTTCGAACGCCGCTCGCAGCCACTTTGTAATTCTCAACTCCACCTCCTCTCTTCTCTCTCTCTCTTTCTCATAGTCTTATATAAAATGTTTAGAATCGTACTTCTAAAGGAACATTTCCATAATGCTGTCTTCGTGTAAAAAGACTTATTAGAATATCTTAGCGGTAAAGCACGTATACGCACCTCACGCTGAACGAACAAGCGCGTATCCCAGTGCGTCGCGCTGGACATACCGTAAGAATATTCTTTCAATCGGTAGAACATTTTCGGCAGAAGACATACTACGCAAAGATAGTACGCTCCTACCGCCTCATCGGATACTTCTGCGAAAGCAGAAGTTTTTATAGAAAGCAGACGGTTATACTCTTTTGAATGAATCGATGCTCAGTTAGTACAAGCACACACGCATCTAACAATTTTTGTTAGAATACGTACACACAGGTCACCAGCTTCCCGACTCAGGGGAACCTTGCCACGATATTTGGTCATTACGTCCAGGACAGCGACCCGCGGCGCAGCAGTGTAGAGAAAAAACCAGAACGAGAACGGAGGAACAGTCGAGAAATAGCGTAAAATACACTAAGACTCGAGGAGCGGTGACTGAATTCTCAACCGAGGCCGTAGAATAGCCACGCGCTCAACGCTGTTCCGACCGAACCGTCCGGCTCGACGTCTCTCTTATAGATACGAAAGCGCCAGCCGGAAGGCCGGCGCCGGCCGGGCTAGCGGCCGCGCGCTTACGGTGCAAAACCTCCGTAGCAACGTACCGTTCGGAAGGGACGCTGGAACTTAGTCTCGCGAACGCTCGATCACTACTATACAAAGCCAATATCCAACCATCGAAATACATTACCAGACGTTTTATTAACATAATAGAAATGCATTTTTACCAAAAAATTAATTTTTTTTTTCACCGAAAAATTGCATCAGTAAACATACTCTTTTATCGAATACGGACAAAAAATAAGTTTATAATCAATTACAATACGTTAAAATAAGTAGAAATATGCAAAAAAATATATACCTTGTAACGTTAATTAACGAAAAAATTAGAAAAATATCCCAGTCGTGTCAGTTCGACGAACGCTAATTTTTTGAAAAAATCGATAAAAATGTTTAATCCCGACGTATTTAATAGAGATAGAACGATTCCCGTAAAAAAATTTATACCTTGTAACGCTTTTTAACGAATAAACTCGAAAAAACTTTTTCGCCCTCGGAATTTTTCTAAGTCCCAACGTACCGGCTCGGAATTTTTCTATGTTCCAACGACCGGTCGTGTCGGTCCAAACGTTTTTATATCCGTCTGCCGACGATATAAACGCTTAATCCCGACGTATTTTATCGAGTTATAACGATTTCTTGAAAAATATTCGTACGTTATAACGCTTTTTAACGAATTAATCGAAAAAGAGTGTTCGGTCCGAAAATTTTCTAAGTACGAACGACCGGCCGCATAGGTCCGTTTTTAAAAATCGTTCTCGGACGGAAATAAACCATTAATCCCGACGTATTTCGTCGAGTTACGTCGATTTATGCAAAAAAATTCATACCTTGTAACGCTTTTTAACGAATAAACTCGAAAAAACTTTTTCGCCCTCGGAATTTTTCTAAGTCCCAACGTACCGGCTCGGAATTTTTCTATGTTCCAACGACCGGTCGTGTCGGTCCAAACGTTTTTATATCCGTCTGCCGACGATATAAACGCTTAATCCCGACGTATTTTATCGAGTTATAACGATTTCTTGAAAAATATTCGTACGTTATAACGCTTTTTAACGAATTAATCGAAAAAGAGTGTTCGGTCCGAAAATTTTCTAAGTACGAACGACCGGCCGCATAGGTCCGTTTTTAAAAATCGTTCTCGGACGGAAATAAACCATTAATCCCGACGTATTTCGTCGAGTTACGTCGATTTATGCAAAAAAATTCATACCTTGTAACGCTTTTTAACGAATAAACTCGAAAAAACTTTTTCGCCCTCGGAATTTTTCTAAGTCCCAACGTACCGGCTCGGAATTTTTCTATGTTCCAACGACCGGTCGTGTCGGTCCAAACGTTTTTATATCCGTCTGCCGACGATATAAACGCTTAATCCCGACGTATTTTATCGAGTTATAACGATTTCTTGAAAAATATTCGTACGTTATAACGCTTTTTAACGAATTAATCGAAAAAGAGTGTTCGGTCCGAAAATTTTCTAAGTACGAACGACCGGCCGCATAGGTCCGTTTTTAAAAATCGTTCTCGGACGGAAATAAACCATTAATCCCGACGTATTTCGTCGAGTTACGTCGATTTATGCAAAAAAATTCATACCTTGTAACGCTTTTTAACGAATAAACTCGAAAAAACTTTTTCGCCCTCGGAATTTTTCTAAGTCCCAACGTACCGGCTCGGAATTTTTCTATGTTCCAACGACCGGTCGTGTCGGTCCAAACGTTTTTATATCCGTCTGCCGACGATATAAACGCTTAATCCCGACGTATTTTATCGAGTTATAACGATTTCTTGAAAAATATTCGTACGTTATAACGCTTTTTAACGAATTAATCGAAAAAGAGTGTTCGGTCCGAAAATTTTCTAAGTACGAACGACCGGCCGCATAGGTCCGTTTTTAAAAATCGTTCTCGGACGGAAATAAACCATTAATCCCGACGTATTTCGTCGAGTTACGTCGATTTATGCAAAAAAATTCATACCTTGTAACGCTTTTTAACGAATAAACTCGAAAAAACTTTTTCGCCCTCGGAATTTTTCTAAGTCCCAACGTACCGGCTCGGAATTTTTCTATGTTCCAACGACCGGTCGTGTCGGTCCAAACGTTTTTATATCCGTCTGCCGACGATATAAACGCTTAATCCCGACGTATTTTATCGAGTTATAACGATTTCTTGAAAAATATTCGTACGTTATAACGCTTTTTAACGAATTAATCGAAAAAGAGTGTTCGGTCCGAAAATTTTCTAAGTACGAACGACCGGCCGCATAGGTCCGTTTTTAAAAATCGTTCTCGGACGGAAATAAACCATTAATCCCGACGTATTTCGTCGAGTTACGTCGATTTATGCAAAAAAATTCATACCTTGTAACGCTTTTTAACGAATAAACTCGAAAAAACTTTTTCGCCCTCGGAATTTTTCTAAGTCCCAACGTACCGGCTCGGAATTTTTCTATGTTCCAACGACCGGTCGTGTCGGTCCAAACGTTTTTATATCCGTCTGCCGACGATATAAACGCTTAATCCCGACGTATTTTATCGAGTTATAACGATTTCTTGAAAAATATTCGTACGTTATAACACTTTTTAACGAGTTATTTGGAGGGGATCTTTCGGCCTTTTCGTAGCGGTGCGAAAAAATTCTAAGTTCCAACGTCCCAGTCACGTTGGTCCGGAGGATGAAATTTTTCAAAAAAATAAAGTGAAATCGCTACTTTCGACTAGATTTCGTCGAAACGTAACGATTTCACGCAAAATTTCGATACGTTATAACGCTTTTTAGCGAGTTATTTCGAGTTGAACTTTCGGTACTTTCGTAACGGGGCGAAAAAATTCTAAGTTCCAACGTCCCGGTCACGTTGGTCCGGAGGATGAAATTTTTTAAAAAAATAAAGTGAAATCGCTACTTTCGACTAGATTTCGTCGAAACGTAACGATTTCACGCAAAATTTCGATACGTTATAACGCTTTTTAGCGAGTTATTTCGAGTTGAACTTTCGGTACTTTCGTAACGGGGCGAAAAAATTCTAAGTTCCAACGTCCCGGTCAGGTTGGTCCGGAGGACGAAATTTTTTAAAAAAATAAAGTGAAATCGCTACTTTCGACTAGATTTCGTCGAAACGTAACGATTTCACGCAAAATTTCGATACGTTATAACGCTTTTTAGCGAGTTATTTCGAGTTGAACTTTCGGTACTTTCGTAACGGGGCGAAAAAATTCTAAGTTCCAACGTCCCGGTCACGTTGGTCCGGAGGATGAAATTTTTTAAAAAAATAAAGTGAAATCGCTACTTTCGACTAGATTTCGTCGAAACGTAACGATTTCACGCAAAATTTCGATACGTTATAACGCTTTTTAGCGAGTTATTTCGAGTTGAACTTTCGGTACTTTCGTAACGGGGCGAAAAAATTCTAAGTTCCAACGTCCCGGTCACGTTGGTCCGGAGGATGAAATTTTTTAAAAAAATAAAGTGAAATCGCTACTTTCGACTAGATTTCGTCGAAACGTAACGATTTCACGCAAAATTTCGATACGTTATAACGCTTTTTAGCGAGTTATTTCGAGTTGAACTTTCGGTACTTTCGTAACGGGGCGAAAAAATTCTAAGTTCCAACGTCCCGGTCACGTTGGTCCGGAGGATGAAATTTTTTAAAAAAATAAA
>NW_026099400.1:80000-82500 GCF_024542735.1 Bombus huntii
TCTGTCCCTTTTCTTGCAGTTCGGTCCTCGCGTTCCCTGCGATCAGGATCACTATGTCATCCGCGTACGCGATCGGTTCACCCTCTGTCGCGCTTGCCGTGAGTTCGGCTAGCAGGTCGTCGAATATTAGGTTCCAAAAGCTTGGACCCAGTACCGACCCCTGCGGGCATCCCTTCGTGACGGGTTTGCTGACCGCGTCATTTTTCCCCGCGATTCGCACGGCTCTGTCCGAAAAGTAGCTCCTCGTCAGTCGATATAGGTTGGCGGGGCAGTCTCTTCTCTTCAACTCGTGGAGCACGTTGGGCCACCACACGTTGTCAAATGCTCCTGATATGTCGAGTGCGATTGCGAGTACGTACTTTTCCTCGCTCATTCGCTCGACTATCTCGCGGAATTTTGCGATCGCGTCCACCGTAGATCTTCCGGGTCGGAATCCGTACTGCCTGTCCGAGGTTAAGGCGTGGTCGTGGAACATCGTTGCCATCCTAGTAGCCATCAGTCTTTCCAGCAGCTTGCCCACCATCGATAGTAGGCAAATCGGCCTGTAGGACTTCGGGCTACTCTTATCCCGTTCTGGTCCCTTCGGGATAGTGATGACGTTCCCCAGTTTCCAAACCTTTGGGAAGACTCCCCAGGTGAGGCAGCTGTTCATGAGCCTGAGGAGTTCCTGATGGATTCCACCCCAGGCGCGCTGAATCACCTCGGCCTCGACTAGGTCGGGTCCAGGACATTTCCCCTTCGTTAGTCGTTTTACGGCGCCGCTGAGTTCCTCGTAGCGGAACTCTGGGGTGTCCTCGACGTTCGGAGGGGTTGTACTTTCTTGTCTGATCGCTGTCTGCTCCGGCGTGTCCGTTTCTTCCTCGTCGTCGGGTAGTAGGGCGGACAGCATCGCCGCCGCGGTCATTCGCCAGTTGGAGGTTTCTCCTTGTGGCGTCCGCAGGGTCGACACTGTTTCTTCCCTTCTCAGCTTGCCCGTAGCCGTTCGATAGGCGATGCCCCAGGGTTCTGCGTTGCCCTCCTTTGTTACAAAGTCCCTCCAGCTACGTATCTTGGCCTTGGTGATTGCCCTTACGTACTCTTTCCTAACCTCCCTGTACCGCAGCTTCTCCTGCTCCCTCGTTGCGGGGTCCCTGGTCCCCTGGTATTTTCTCCTTGCCCGGTAGACTCCCCTCTTTGCTCGTGTGAGCTCAGGCGTCCACCACGGCACCGATCTGTGGTACCATTTCTTCCTCGGGATGGCGGCATCGCAGGCTCTTATGAGAACTTCCTGCATCTGCTCGGCCATTCGTTCAACCTCGCTCGGCTGCCGGAGGGTTTTCTCCCGGAGTGTCTTCTTCTCCTCTATGATCACTCTTTGGAAAACCTCCCAGTTGGCGTGCCGAGTATTGTATCTCCTTTCCTGAAGCTGCGGTGGAGTGCTCCCTTTGTTAAAATCGAGACGCGTCTCCAGTATTCTATGATCACTGGAGGTTCCGTCCTCGTGTACTTTCCATTCCCTCACGAGCGGTATTGCTTCCGGAGTCGTCATGGTCAAGTCTATGTTCGATCGCCCTCTAGTCGTTTCGAATGTGAACGCCTGTCCCGGTTTGTTGAGGATGTGGAGGTTATATTGTGCAATGATAGCCTCCAGGGCCTCACCTCTGTCGTCGATGTCCTTACTGCACCACAGCGGAGACTTGGCGTTGGAGTCCAGGCCAATGATGGCCTTCTTTCCTCTTAGCCTGTTCAGTACTTTATCTAATTGTTCGAGGCCGACTTCGATGTTCTCGGTCGGCGGAAAGTACTGGCTGAAGTAGATAGGGACAGAGGGAATCTCGTTAATCCATTCATGCGCGTCACTAATTAGATGACGAGGCATTTGGCTACCTTAAGAGAGTCATAGTTACTCCCGCCGTTTACCCGCGCTTTTTTGAATTTCTTCACGTTGACATTCAGAGCACTGGGCAGAAATCACATTGCGTCAACACCCTTGGGGGCCATCGCAATGCTTTGTTTTAATTAGACAGTCGGATTCCCCTAGTCCGTGCCAGTTCTGAGCTGAGCGTTGAATGGCGGCCGAAGAGAACGACCGCGACGGTAGAACCGCCGCGGAAGCCTCGCAGCAAGGAAGATCCGCGGGAGGCCAAGGCACGGGACCGAGCTCGGATCCGGGGTGCGCGACGATATCCACTCCCGAGAGAGATAGATACGCCGCGTCCCGTTCAGCTCGCCCAGGCCCGGCACGTCAGCCAAACCCGCTTCCCGACCAAGCCCGACACGCCCCGCTCCTCAGAGCCAATCCTTATTCCGAAGTTACGGATCCAATTTGCCGACTTCCCTTACCTACATTAATCTATCGACTAGAGGCTCTTTACCTTGGAGACCTGCTGCGGATATGGGTACGAACCGGCGCGACACCTCCACGTGGCCCTCTCCTGGATTTTCAAGGTCCGAGGGGAAGATCCGGACACCGCCGCAACTGCGGTGCTCTTCGCGTTCCAAACCCTATCTCCCTGCTAGA
>NW_026099400.1:85000-90000 GCF_024542735.1 Bombus huntii
TTTTTAACGTCCGTCCTCTTTTTCTCCTACAGCCGTTTCTCTTCTCTCGACGATTCCAGCGGTTCCCGGTACGGGAACTCACGCAAGTGAAAAAGCGAGCGAGACGTACCGTCGGGTGGGTGTGTGTGTTCGGGGACTGGACGACCGGCGCGACGTTAGGATGCGCGGTCCAGCGATAGACGACGAAGAGGCATGGGATGACCAACACTCTCTTTTCTCTATTCTCGAAGCGTCGAATTGCCATAAAAAAAAAATCACACGCGCGCACGACATAGTCGTACGCGCGTGTATACCTCGTCTCTCTCAAAGTTTTTTTCTCGAGCCTCGCCAAAGGGGATCGTCTTCTTCCTCGTCTACGATCTCTCCGACGACGACGACCGTACGAACAACTTCGTAACGGACTCACATGCGCATCTTCCTCGGGTACAGAAACGCTGCGGAAAACACCTCGAGCTTGTAGTTACAGCAGCACCCGTGTATAGCCGATCTTAGACACACGCTAGTTCGCACACGCGTTACATATATAATATGTAAGATTTCCGACGAACGTGGCTTTTCGGGAGCCAGGCGCGCGGGCAGAGAGATACACGACGACGGGGAAAATTCGTCCCGATACGAGTACGTGTACTCTCCGATCTCCGCGCGACGCTGGGGATCATACCTCCCTAAGTCGTCAGAGCGCTCGAAGAAATCTCGCGTGTGCGTTCCCGGATCTACGGCTGATACTTTCGGGGCTTGTAAAAAAGCACAGAGCGTGTAAAACGCAACGACGACCCATCGATGCGACGGTCCTCGTTGTTGTCAGTCGCTTTCGCGAAGAGACGGAGTGGGCATTCGATCCCTGGGGCTGTACGAGAGTCTTAAGAAAAGACGGTAGATTATGGCAAAGTTTCGCACGCCATCGAGTTTAGGTTTTTTTTTTGGTTCTCTCTTCTCTCCTCTCTCGACCGAGTTCCCATATTTGCTTTCTCTCTCAGTCTCGCCAAATATAATATTCTTTTAAGACGACGTCGGGGGCGCGGACCTTCGTGCGTCGAACACCGGCAAACGTAGCATATATCGCCTGATATGAAAAAAAAATCGGTCACGAGGAGAACACTACGAGTATATACGTTCGATAACCGATACACGAAGCGGTGCATAAGCGGGCGGTCGCCCTCGTAAGGACGACTCACGACGCCGCGAGCACTCACGCAGGTCCGTGACCGGTTCTCTCCGCTCTTATTCGTATCCCTTCGTATACCTTCGTCCGACTCTGAAACGTTCTCTTATAATTTTTAAGAAGAACGACGGCGGGTTGTCAAGGCAAGAAGGGACAGAGAGAGACAGAGGTAGAGTTTCGTAGTCTCCCGTGAACACGATAGATTATATATCGAGCATGCGTACGACTTGCACGGTCTCTGCACGACCGCGACGAACGCCGACGAGCGTCCAACAATCGCTCGTACGTCGCGTATGTTCTCTCCGTCCGCTCTTATTCGTATCCTCGTTCTTGTACCTTCGTCCGACTCTGAAACGTTCTCTTATATAAAGAAGAACGACGGCGGGTTGTTAAGGCAAGAAGGGACAGAGAGAGACAGATACGGAGAGTAACGATACGCAACGCAAGCAGTCTTAGGTTTACGTGAGCAACCCTCAGCCAGGCGTGGTCCAGGAATTGTATCCGTGGACCGCAATGTGCGTTCGAAATGTCGATGTTCATGTGTCCTGCAGTTCACACGTTGACGCGCAATTAGCTGCGTTCTTCATCGACCCACGAGCCAAGTGATCCACCGTTCAGGGTAATCTTTTATAAATTTACAACAGTTCAATACTCAAATGTACTCTTCTCGGTTCTAGCGAAGCCGAGTTCCGTCACGTTCGACCAACGGGAATCGAACGCGCAGAAGTCGCCATAGGATTGACGACACAAAAACGTTCGAAAAAAAAAGAAAACGACGAACGCGCGAAGATACGCGCGTTCGCCGGCCGGGCGTAAAGTACATTATGATATATAACAACCATCGAGATCGAAGCTCCGTTCGTCAGGAAACGACGGGGATATATACACCCGATTCTGAATCCTCTGTACAGCACACGATCTCGCGAACGAGTAAGCACGGTGGCTAGCCCATGTTATATATGTGTTTGATTCTACTCTCTCGTCCAATTATTCAAGAAACAGCGCGCGTGCATCTCTCCATCGTTCGGGTGATAGTAAAGATTCGATGGGATTCGCGCGGCCGTCCGCCTCGAGCGGTCTTTCGTCCCAATATCCAGAAGCAGAGTTTGAAAAACTCTAGCGACGGCACGGGTGTCCGACTCACGACATCGAGGTTTCGAAGCCGGCGATCCCCTCCGAACGGATGGCGACCACGCGACCGACTGAAAGCATGAAAAATCGACGAAAGATAGAACACATCTCCGTTCGGGTGGTGTTTTTTCTTTAAAAAAAAAAAAAAAAACAAAAATTCGATGGGACTCGCAGCCATCGTCCTCGCGCGGTCTTTCGTCCCGATATCCAGAAGCAGAGTTTGAAAAACTCTAGCGACGGCACGGGTGTCCGACTCACGACAACGAGGATAGACAGCCGGTCCCCTCCGAACGGGTTATGCGATGATAAACTCGATGAAACTTTAGTCTCGTTCAGGTAGTGTGTGTCTTGTAAATCAAAAATTCGATGGGACACGCATCCATCGTCCTCGCGCGGTCTTTCGTCCCAACATCCAGAAGCAGAGTTTGAAAAACTCTAGCGACGGCACGGGTGTCCGACTCACGACAACGAGGATAGACAGCCGGTCCCCTCTGAACGGTATATTATATATGAGATGATAGACGACAAACTGGATGAAACTTTAAGTCTCGTTCAGGTAGTGTGTAAATCAAAAATTCGATGGGACTCGCATCCGTCGTCCTCGCGCGGTCTTTCGTCCCGATATCCAGAAGCAGAGTTTGAAAAACTCTAGCGACGGCACGGGTGTCCGACTCACGACAACGAGGAAAGACAGCCGGTCCCCTCTGAACGGTATATTATATGAAACTTTAAGTCTCGTTCAGGTAGTGTGTAAGTCAAAAATTCGATGGGACTCGCATCCGTCGTCCTCGCGCGGTCTTTCGTCCCGATATCCAGAAGCAGAGTTTGAAAAACTCTAGCGACGGCACGGGTGTCCGACTCACGACAACGAGGATAGACAGCCGGTCCCCTCTGAACGGTATATTATATATGCGATGATAGACGACAAACTGGATGAAACTTTAAGTCTCGTTCAGGTAGTGTGTAAATAAAAAATTCGATGGGACTCGCATCCGTCGTCCTCGCGCGGTCTTTCGTCCCGATATCCAGAAGCAGAGTTTGAAAAACTCTAGCGACGGCACGGGTGTCCGACTCACGACAACGAGGAAAGACAGCCGGTCCCCTCTGAACGGTATATTATATGAAACTTTAAGTCTCGTTCAGGTAGTGTGTAAGTCAAAAATTCGATGGGACTCGCATCCGTCGTCCTCGCGCGGTCTTTCGTCCCGATATCCAGAAGCAGAGTTTGAAAAACTCTAGCGACGGCACGGGTGTCCGACTCACGACAACGAGGATAGACAGCCGGTCCCCTCTGAACGGTATATAATATGAAACTTTAAGTCTCGTTCAGGTAGTGTGTAAGTCAAAAATTCGATGGGACTCGCATCCGTCGTCCTCGCGCGGTCTTTCGTCCCGATATCCAGAAGCAGAGTTTGAAAAACTCTAGCGACGGCACGGGTGTCCGACTCACGACAACGAGGATAGACAGCCGGTCCCCTCTGAACGGTATATAATATACATTATGCGACGGTAGACGATCAACTAGACGAAACTTTAGTCTCGTTCAGGTGGTGTAAAAAAAATTCGATGGGATACGCACGCACGGCTGTCGTCGTCCTCGAGCGGTCTTTCGTCCCAATATCCAGAAGCAGAGTTTGAAAAACTCTAGCGACGGCACGGGTGTCCGACTCACGACATCGAGGCTTCGAAGCCGGCGGCGTTCCCCTCTGAACGAACTTCGGCTAGACTAGTTACGAATCGTTGCTACACATCGTCTTCATCGTCGTCGTCGTCGACATCGACATCATCATCATATCATCATCATCATCATCATCATCATCATCGGTCATCGTCGCATAGCGGGCCAACATCCACGCGATGCGTCTTCGTTCTAGGTTACCCGATCCACGAGTATGTTACACGTGGTTTCGTTATTTCGAACGAAACGACATACGAAGAGCACACGCCCTTTGGGTAGGAAGCACGTTTCGAGAACGACGAGAGTTTCGATGAAAGAGACGAGAGAAGTCGACGCAGAAGGTATCCATGGATCTTCGAAGAGAACCTTCGAAGATGTATATCGGTATCCTTTCGCTCTGCGCGACTCGCTACAAGTTCTTTCGCTCTCGTCGACTCGTTCTAGACGCTTCGTTCGATCCCAAAGAGGAGTCTTCGATATGTCCCGTTGCTAGGAGGAGAACAAACGCAACACAGACCACGAAACATAGAAGAGAATAGGCGAGCATGATCACTCCGACACGAGGCACTTTAGAGATTTTCTTATTAGTTTGCATGGACTTTTATATTTCGTTTGTACGGTTTCCACGATGCAAATACGAAATACGAGATCGTGACGGCGGGTCTTTCTGTGTACGGCCTCTCGCAGGCGCCACGACTGCATTTCTCTTTACACCTGGTTTCCATCGTAATTTTTTCGTTTGATATCGAGCCTTAACTTTTGTTGGCTCTTTCGAAGCTAGAGTTCCCTTTTATTAGAATTTCATATATATATATATTATATGTTATATGTTTTATTCGGAGACGGCGGGTCTTTCTGTTTACGACCTCACGCAGGCGCCTCGAATAAGTTTCATTCGCATTTCGTTTTTATACTTGTATATATATATCTCTTCATCCCGATGATCGAGAGAGAGTGCCACCTTCTCTTCGTATAATTCCGTAGCTGGAGGGTCGTCTCCTCCTTAAGAATATTTCTATTCGTGCCAAC